>NC_142890.1:1800000-1970000 GCF_054131105.1 Drosophila navojoa
TCTCTCACTCGCACTGTGATGGCATTTTTTACATGCTCAGCTTGGCATTTTTTTGCGTCTTCTTCTTGTTGGCATTCTCTCCCTTCACACTTCCGCTTTGGCAACTTCCGCAATTTTACTTTGAATTATAGCCAAGCGCATTAATTTAAATGTCGGCAAAGGCGAACAGCACAAAAAATATAAATACTTCTCTATAAAAAAAATATATATAAAAAGAACGAATTGGCCAGCAGCGTAAATATGCATACACACATACATACACGTTTATACATATATATAGTCTTCTCTGTTAACATATCCAGACGAGCATATTTCTGTTGCTTTATAATACCCTTTTAGAGGGTATTATAATTCCCTTTGACGAAATGTGCCGCAGATTAAAAATAAAAAAAATAAAAAATGGGCGCATTTCGAGCATGCCATAGAGTGCAGATGTGTGAAATGTTTCAGATGTCTCTGGGTTCCTTTGCCAGTTTTTTCACTAGGTTTTGCATATATACCTATTTGTCGTAAGCAACGAATTTTTTGCATTTAAAAGTTTTGTTTTTTTTTAATTTAATTCATTTAATTTGTAGTAAATACATGTAATTTGTAGTGTAAATGTTTTATCTGTTTTTAGTTTATTGAAAATTGTGAAAGAATTAATAACGTTTTTTTTTTTAATTGTTCAAAAATGCAATGCACATCTAAGAAAAGTTTGGGTGAGCTCTACTTGAGCTTAGCTAGGGATTCAGTTAAAATGGCGAGTCTTTTGGTCTTCAACTTGATAATATTGAGGAGATTGAGAGAAAAATAGACATAGGGCAAATAACACAGAGCTGAGACAGAAATATGGCAGACGGATAGAAAAAGGTAAATATTTGGGCACTCACACAGAGAATTTAGACTGTATACATACATAGTCAATAGCCTATGTATATGATACTTGATTATAGAGTATCGAAGATACTCATAAAAGATAGAAAGCAGAAAGAAGGGAGCCAAACACTTAGACATACAGACGACAGACAGGCAATAGATAGACCAACAGACAGACAAATGAGTAAATAGGCAGAAGAAAAAAATGTGCAAATTGAGAGATGATAGCAGAGAGAAAAAGACTTACGATAGGCGATAGACGTAATATGACAAGTGCTAAAGAATACATGACAGCCAGAGTGACATATATGTAGATAGGCAGATAGACATAGATGACAGACATATAGACATTTCTATGTGTGTATCTACAGATGACGGACAGTAGACGGAATATGTGCTGCTTACAATTTAAATCAGATACATAACTGCATATGCATTGCAACAGAATCGTCTCTAGTTATATGAAATTGATTTTACGTATATACATATATCATGCAAGTCTATGCTTTCATATCTAAGTTCAAGTTCAGCTGAAGTCAATATGCTCTTAGGGCATTTATAATCAAGATAATTTTTACTCATACTTATATAAGATAACAGTAGATAAGCAGTTCATGTGCTACTCTAAAGTCTGCCATGTTTTATATCTAAGCTCTGCTTCATCTACTTCAACCTCAATCAACATTCGTCTGCTGTATATTCTCTTTAAGCTACTGCCGAAAATTCAGCAAATCGAATATATTTCCCAGCTAAGGGGTATTTCCACTTGCACATTTCCACACAATTTGACAAGAAGTGTTATTTTTTTTCGCTCCCTCTCTCTTTCCGTCTGTCTCTTGCTCTTGCTCTTGCTCTGCTTACTCTATTTTTGACACTGTCACTTTTTTGTGTGTGGAAGAGGTGCATGCGTTGCATGTTTGATTAAAATTATGCTTTGTGCGGCACTTCAATTTGCCTTTTGCAGACTTTTAATTAATGTGCTGGCAGCTGTCGTTGTTGCTGCTGCTGTTGTTGTTGTTATTGTCAGTTTTCCATTTCGACGGCCGTCGGAACAAAAACAAATTTGAGATACAATTGCTGCGGCGCTTGAAGATTAAAGCTACATACATACATATAAGACAGATGCCCCAAAAAGTATGCTAGAATATTTTTCAATGTTGCGGCTTTGCTTCGATTGTTCAGCTGGCAGCACAGTGCTGCAAATTAGTATATGCACGCGTGGGTGTACGTATGTATATATGTATATATATTAATGGGTTTTGTGGTAAATTGTGCTGTTTTATGTCCAAGTGAGCGCCAGCGCGTAAATGAAAATTTATGCGGCAAATTTAATTAAAACATACCTCAGGCTGTGTTTCGCCATGCACGATGCAGACCAGCATCGCCTCGTGCCCCTCGCCCGAGAAGACAACGGGGCGCTCCACGGAGATTTCAGGCGGATCTGTAAATATATATATACATATATACATATTTGTTTATTTGTATGTGTGTTTATTTATTGTAAGAAAATTAATAAACAACATGAACGCAACACAAGAAGTGAAATTAAAAATAGAAATCGCATTGAGGGCGCTTGGGGCGTGGCTGCGTATAATTAGCTGCCTGGCTCGCGTTGCTCCAATGACCTTTGCCATTCGCCTTTCAGCACAAATTGCATATAAATTTTTAAGCAAGTGTCAGTCGGAGCGAGGCACTTCCATAATTGGCAACTCGGCCACGCCTCTCGTCGCTCGTCGCTCGTCGCTCGCCTCTCTGGCCAATAACCATTTGAAATCAGTTCACAAATAAATTGAAGTGTCTAGCAATTGGAGCTGAAATTAATTTGTTGTGCAGCGGCGCTTGTGGCGGCCGTCTCTGTGTGTGTGTGTGTGTGTGTGTGTGTGTGCTACTTACAAAGGACGTGCAGAACGACCTGGCTGGATGCGGGCTGGCCAACGCCATTGTTTGCGGTGCATATGTAGACGCCGCCCTTATGACGATCCACATTCTCGATGGACAGGACGTGCGAGTGGAGCTTCTCCTCGCCTGCAAAAGAAAAAAAATCAAAGTGGATAAAGAAATGCGCACATCGATGTGAAATGACACGAGGCAATTACAAGGATCCAAGGACCAATGGACCACAGCACCAGAGGCCAGCCAGCCGCACAGAGAGACACTTCAGCTGTCTCCTGACTTTTCATTTTTATGGAAATTGTTCAAGTTCTTTATATTCATTTACTTTTGCACATTTTTTTTCGTTCCTCTGTTAAGCTTGATGCTATTAATTTGCGCCGTTGTCCTGGCTGGCTAGCTGGCTGGTCGGCTGGGATCCTTTTGGCCTACTTATGCAAAAATCTTACCATTGGGCAAAATATTATTCTTGCGGCTCCAAGTCACATTTGGCGTTGGATTACCAGAGGCCGAGCACTCAATGCGCACTGATGAACCTTTTTTGACTTGCAAATGTCCGCCGGTGCTAATGTGATGAATCCTCGGTGGCACTGCACACAGACCAAAATAAACAGAAACAGCAGCAGCAAAATAGAAAGTAGAAAGTTAAAAGTGGAATGTGAAAAGTGGAAATGGGAAAGCTGAGAAAAACACATTAGAAACGGGCAGTTGTATCTGGCTGGTTGTTGTCTCTCTTTTGTGTGGGACTGGACAACAATGAGTGCCCAGCGTCCGGCTGTATGGCAAATGTATGCAAAGCCCAGCTGCCCTGGCCAAGGATCAAGAGGACCAAAAACGGACGCCAAACAATTTGAATAAATATGCGCACAAATGCAAATTGAATGAGTGCAAAATGGCGGTTACGCATGTGGAGCCAGTACACACCACCCCCACCCCCTACACGCACACACACACACACACACAAATGTGAATCAGCCTGAGAATAAGACGGAGATATAGCCAGCTGCCAATTGTTGGCTTTGGCCTGCACAGCTCGGGGGTCCTTTTATTTAATTTGAGCCTCGCATTTATTTATATTTTTGTGGCCAAATTATTTTACAGCTGTTTTCACAAAAAAACAAAAAAAAAAAGCAACAACAATGAGAAAACAAAAGAAATCCCACAAAAATAAACTAAAAATTACGACAATGTCTGCTTTGGTCTGCTGTCGCATTCAAGGACATTCGACAAGTGCCACGCCCCCCCTAGGGCTATAGGCATACAAATATATTTATATGCACTGGGCAGCTGGGGGTTACAGTTAAGCCTGGTTTATGCATGAATTTTATTTGATTTTCAGCTTTTGATGTGTTTCGGCCAAAAATACCCTGTAGCAATAAGCAAGAGGCAAGTGGGCTATGATAGACGTGAGTGGCACCGCACAAGTTATGATTCAATAAATTCATTTATTACAGAAGAAGAGTATGATAATATATATATATATAAATATATTAATAAGTCTTTAATTAAAAGTTATTTTTTTTACTATACAGGGTAGCTGCTAGTCGAAACTACACATTTGACTTGCCTCTCCTCTCGTCAATTCACTTATGCTAGCTACAATGTTTGCTGAACAATTTCAAGCAATTCCAGGGTATTATTTAGTCACACACACACACGCACACATGCATAATTTATTTGGAAAATACATTTTCCCCCGGAATTATATTACACATGTCTGAATTAAAAGTGGGGCAGCTGAAATTCCGACAGAATTCTGTGACAAAATGCATTTGATTGATGCAATTTGTGGCTGAAATAGTATCGAATTTGCGAAATATAACAGAGAGCGATGCGATGCGATGCGATGAGATTTATTGTTGGCCAAAAAAAAAAACGAAAAACACAAATAGAAATGTGCGGGAGACAAAGCAGACTATATTTGCATTTGAAAGAAAATTACAATTGATCACAAAGAGAGCTATATAGAGAGAGACAGACACACACACATACATATATCTATAGCTACATATGTGTATGTGTAGATATGTCTACGATGTGCTGGCAAATCTGCATGCGACTCTAATAAATCATGGCACTGTGGCGCACAGCCAAAACTAAACCACAAAAAAGAAAGAAAGAAGAACGAGCAGGAGACGGAGACGGAGAAGGAGAAGGAAATGCAAAAATATAGAAAAGGACATGCCCTGGGACCGAGAGCTCGCAATGAAGTCGTCTTCTGTTTGCTCAGCAAGGGATGCGCTGCCTTACTCTGGCTCTGCCTGGTATCTATATCTCTATCTGCACTCGTATCTGTATCTATAACTATGTATATGTGTATGTATATGTATATGTCTATGGCCCCTGGCTGCTGCCCCTCTCTCACAGCATCCCTCTCTCTCCTTGGCTCTTTCCCTCTGTTTCTCTGTCTAGATATACATATATATTTTCAATAATTTCACGCTTTGGTGAGACTTTATGCCCGACAGCCGTCAGCGCATATTGAATTCAATAAATACGAGCACTCGCCTGAGTACCCGGCTACCATGGTCATAACTGTAAGGCAGTTGACGACTTATAGAGCAGTTCATTTTCAATGTGTGTGTGTGTGTGTGTGTGTGTGTGGCATGTAATACGTGGATTGCGGCATGTAATGTCATGCAGATGACGACTAATGCGATGCCAATCGCCGTCTCACCCCATGCCAGCTGCCGAGGCTTGCGGCTGCCTGCCTTTGGAGCTGGAGCTGGAACTGAAACTGGAACTGGTAATGGGCGAACTGAAAGTGGGCATGGCAGCGGCCTTGGAGCAGAGAGTGGGGCGAGCAGTCGACGATTTTAATAAGCGAGCTCTTTCATGGCAAACGATGCCGCAGTAGCCACAATATCCGCAGCAGCAGCAGCAGACGGCGACGGCGACGTCGACAGCGGCAGCTTTTGAAGGAACTTGCGGCCATTTACAAGCTCACCGATACATGCTTACACACTTATATCACGCATACATATATATACATGTATATATATGTATATATGCATAGATTTGTTTGCCATACACACAGCGAGAATCAAAGAGTGAGTTGAGCTTTATTAAATTTTAGTTTAAAGTTGAAAGCGACTTTTATATCTTTGTGTAGATTTTAGTTTTATATAAAATAATTAAGGGATTTAAGCTTAATAAAATAAATATGCCTGTGAAATAAATATCCCTAAGAGACCTGTAGCCAGCTATAAATTCGTGTAGCTTTACAGTGGGAACAAAATTCAAATAAAACAGAAATTTAGAGAAAATTAATAATGATAAAAAATATATCAAATTATGCTAAATGAAAGGCTTAAGCAATTTCGCATGTTACATAAATGGGACTATTCAAGTTTCGAGTTTATAAATTCTAAGAATAGGATTCACATTTGAGCCATGTAGCCATTTACAGGAATTCAACACATTTACAGGAATTCAATAAATGTCTGGAATTTTTGCTAAGAACAAATGAGTAAACTATCTGTGTAGAAACTGGTTAGGCAATTGGTAATAAAACACTTTCAATAACTGGCTGTCGATTTGAGGTTATGTCAAGTAATTTAATAATAAGCTGGAAGAACATTCAAATTGAAGCTATAATGAATATGAATAGATTTATGGCATTCGGTCTCTCAGGGCTGTTGTATTTTCTGTTCTTGTGGTATCATCAATAACAATATGTCGTTTTGATATTTTTATATTGATTAAAATTTAGTGGCAGTAATACATTTTGTAATGCAGTAGAGTCTGCCTTCCATAGTAAATAGAGTTGTGATGCATTGAACTCTTTGTCATAGAAATGTGTTGATTGTAATTACAGCAAGTGAAATAGGCAGAAGATGCTTCATTGATAAAGTATGTGTAATACATAACGATATAGGGGCATTCAGAAGTATATGAGCAACATGTTATACAAATGAAGCATAAATCTAGAGCAGATTTCCCTTTAAGTTAATTATATTTCAACAGATATTTTTAAGTTTCCTTCAACTGATTTAAAGCAACGCAACTATTCCAGCATTAAATTTGAACAAAGTTCTTTAGTTTTACAATATTAATTTTAAAAATATTATTTAATCGAATGATAAATAAATAAAGCTTTAAATTGACCTTCTTCAAAATATATTTGCCATCAAGATATAATACAGTTAAATTTAAGGTATACAAATGAATGAAATAAAATTGCTTAAAATTCCTTCTACTATAGAAAAGAATTGAATTTGAGGTATGTAAAATATACACAAATTGATTTCAAAAAAATTCTGAAATTGTTGTTAAAATTGTATCCACTTGATGGAATACTCTGCTCTCCGCCATTAATTTCAAATACCCAGGAAATTCGAGAGCGTAACAAGCTGTTCTCGGAAATATAACGAACTCAGACTCTGAAATATCAGGTTACAATTAATGCTTAACGTGAAATAGGGGGATATATGAGAGTGAATACTTAGACAAAGCGAAAGCTCATTAGGCGAAAGTCAAAACGTATTTTATATTTCGTTTGCGTCTGTGAATAATTTCAAGAATTTCAATTTAATTTGCTGGGAATTTAAATTCCACTCCACTATTTCGCTCAGTGCATTTAGTATTGATTTTATGCCTTATTTCGCCGAGCTGCAGCAACTTTAGCTTTTAGGTTTTTGCGGCTTGCAAAACTTGCATAGTTCGATTGGGACTGGGCGCATGCAACAAGCCAAGTTTTTATAGGAGGCGTGGCAGTGGGAGTGTAAGAGGAGGCGAGTTTGCTTAGCCATCTGCTAAGTAATTTAAATCCGTAGTTGGCTGGCAAAGTTGAGTGCTAAAACTTAAACGGCATCCCAAGTGCTTGTAAAGTGTATTTTGCTTCGCATTTTAATTGTTGGCATGCTGGGCGCATCCTGCCACATCCTGGCGCATCCTGGCATATCTCTTTTGGCATATCCTTGCAATTTGCTTGCCCATTGTGTTGGTAATTTGTCTCAAGTATCCAAGACAACTTGGGCCAACTACCTACGACTCTTGTTTATTGTGCATATTGTATGGCAGCTCTCTCCTCTGCCCTCTTCCCCTTCTTTCCCTTCTTTCCTTTCTTTCTGCTTCCCTTTGTCTTGTCTCTATTGTTATTGTATTGCACAATTATTATTACTATTATTATTATTTCTGCTGCTGCTGCTGCTGCACATAATTAAATCCTGCCTCACCCTGCTGCTCTCTCTCTTCCTCACTCGCTCCCTCTCTCACTCTGTGAATTTGCGCACAATTGCTTTTGCATATTGGCCTTATAATTTACAATTGTGTGGTTTTATTTTCCAGCTATTCCAGCAGCTAGCCAGCCAGTCAGCCAGTCAACCAGCTAGCTAATAGTAATTAGGCTTTCCAATCGATTGGGCCGCCGATCGAGCTGCTAATTAGGCGCATGTCAATGACTTTAAGCTGCTTACATGCGTCCAGCACTGTCGGCCATATCAATTGAGGTGGCATTCGCATGCGGATGACGTCACCAGGCAGCTACATCAATAAATTACATCGATGACAACAATAAAGTTGAGTAGATGACGAGCTGCATGAATGACCGCAATAGCTGCCCACATGCCAACCACATAACTTAATGTTCTGCGGCACGTTTGCGGTTGAGCGCCAGGTGGGCGTGGCGCAGTCGAGCTAATGGACATTTGGCTGACAGATGTCAAATTGGTTTTATTACACGCAATCCGTAATTGAAATAATGTCAACAGCAAACGCACATTAAACTCAAAAAGTCGACAGCTTAAAGCCACAGCTGATGCAACTGATTTCTGAAGCCAATTGCAACGCATTCGAACAGCACACAAAGGCGTTAATAGCCCGATGCAATTGGCTGTGAGAGCAAACAGAGTTAATAGTCGATAGCATTGACAGACGTGGGAGCTGTAGATGAAGAAGTCTGCCCTTAAGCCAAATGAACTGAGGATAAAGCATGTCAATGTGTTGGGGCATCGTTCAGTGACTGGCAAATCAGATCAACAAGCTCTGAGTGGATGATGAGTGTTGTTAGAGCACACTCTTCCAATCTCTTCATGTGCTCTATGCATGCCGCAAAGTAATTGGAATAACAAGACTTTGTAATGCAGCCATAGATGATCGGTTTTACTTAATATATATCGATTCTGTGATTCCCAAACATGTTGTATAATAACCCATTTTTATTTTCATTATGCTCCTCATGCTTTGTCTTTTCTGTATGGATTTAGAATTTACATAAGTCGATAATCATGGAATCACCCTCGCATAATTCTTACAGAAAACAAGTGGAAAATAGTTGATTGTAAGATACCCGATACCACAAAGCTGCTAGGCCAATCATTCTAAGCTTCATATTGTAGTAGACTCATAAGTGATAAGAGGGAACAGCACTACGGTTAACTATGAATGGATATACACCCATCGATACTAAACCATATCGAAGGCTTTCGATAGTTGAGTTGGAAGAAAAAGAACAAGAGTGTAATTTGTGTATAGAAAGGCAAAAAGTTGAGATAGAAGAATATATATACTTTGTGGGGTCTGCCACGCCTCCTTCTGCCTGTTACATACTTTTAACAAAACCATTATACCCTGATTTCCCATTTTCAATGGGTTCAGGGTATAAAAACTGAAAAAAAAACCTTTTACTATAAATACAAGTAAAGCAAGGAGTCTATTCGCCTTTAATATACATTTTACCAAAACTATTGCCATTCACATTAGGTTGCGGCTCAGTCAGTTCTTGATTTATTAACGCATAGACTCTGTCTCTAATCAATCAGCGTCTTTTTTAGCTCCATCTATTAGGCTCTGCTGCTTTCTGTGTGTACTCCAACGTAGATAATGTAATGAATAAGTAATTTAAATAGCATCAACTTTGTCATCTTCCACAATTTGTGCTGCCACAGCACACATGCAACAGCGGCAGGAGTCGCATGTGGCACGATGTACATGAATGTGGGCCAGAGCAGAAATATATTCAGGATATGTTTTTGTGTGTTTTTCGGCTCGTTTTGCTGTTTTCGGCCGCATTAAAAGATTTGTCAACTGGCAAAGTTTGCAGTCTTGGGGCAGTCTTGGGGCCAGCTATGGTTGGTGAGGTCCGGTTGCCTCATAGAGGGAACGGCCAGCCCGGGCCATTCTCTTTGGCTAATGTCTTTGTAAGTGCGCTGATGTTGACGCCGCCGTCGGCGTCGCTGCTGGCGTCGCTGTCGGGCAGTCAGGACAAGTGCAAAAGTTTGGCAGGCGCACATTATTTTTTCATCTTTAGTGCGGAGGCCAAGCCGAAAGTAATTTACGCTCGTAAAAGCTGGCGAGCCAAAATGCCAGAGCGCGGCAAACTTTATGAAATTTATATTCGCGCATATATTGAGAGTGGGACGGGGCGGGGCGGTGCGGGGGATGGCCTTCACTGGGCTGGTGCTCCTGGTTTTTAGGGGTGTCTGCTGCTGCTGCTGCTGAGCCTATAAAAACTTCGCCAGGGCATTATTTTTGCTTGTTTCTCCTTTGACAACAATGCGGCAATTGGTAGTGGGGCACTTCCTTTGGGCGGGTGAGACGGGAGACGGGGATCACAATTTACGTGCGCTGCCAAAGTTCAATAAACGAAATATTTCTGGCCATGATCATTATTTGGCAAACGGAGCGCATAATAAACACATAAAATAAACAAAACTTTTCAATAATCGACTTTTTTTTGCGGCTCGTCGGGCAGGCAGCTCGTGGTGCTTGTTTAATGTTTGTTTGTGGCCGGGACAAGCCAGGACAGGCCAGGACAGGCAGGCAGTGGCAGGATCAGCGCCAGGACCAAGTTTCAATGACAAATGAAAAAAGTTGGCTGCGGCGATTCCTTTCTTTTTTTTTTTTTTGGTTCTCTGCGTTGGCTCAAATAAATACGCATTTTTTATAGGCCAGCAAAATTGGAGTATAATGTTCTGTCTGCGTGTTTTGTTTTAAAGGACATCTTTAAGGACAACTGCAGCCAGGCAACTACGAACTACTCGCTGCCTGCGAATCCTGGCTGAATCGTGGCTCTACACTTTGGAGATTTTGGGAATTGTATCACAATTTGCATGCGCCGCACACACGCCCAAAAGTTGCCAAAAGTGTTAACACTGCCAGCTGTGGCTGGGCGCGTGTGGGCGTGTGGGCGTGGCCAGGCGTATGCAAATAAAAAGGCAACATTGTAATTGTATGAAGCCCAAATATATGCAAATTATTCATCATTGCTGATTAGAAGACGCAGCAAAGAGCAGGCGCAGCCAGGACCAGGAAGTAGACAAAGCCAAGAGACAGACAGACAGAGAGAGAGAGAGAGAGAGAGAGAGAGAGAGAGAGCGAGTGAGCGAGTGAGCGAAATTGTTAGGCAGAGTGCGTAGTTGGGCCAGGAAGTAGCTAAGAGCCTTAGGGAGCGGCTGCTTGGGGCAAATTTGCATCCGCTGCCCGAAAAAAGGGAATCTGTTGAAACTGCAGCAGAATGGGAGCAAATGGCAGATTAGTTTTGATTTGCTCTCTTCCTTTTTTTTTTTCTACTGGCTATCCAATGCTGGCCTGCCTATTGAATCTGTGGTCATAAAGCCGCCAAATTGCAGCTCAGCTACTTAGCATATTTGAGTGGGCCAGGCGCAGGATCTAAGGATATGTTAATTCGAGCCACACACACACACACACACACACCCATTGAGTAGAGGTGTCCAAATGATGTGCACAATGGACCCAAGTGATTTGTGAGCCGCATAAATTTGGCCATAAAAATATATAAAACTATCCCAAAAAATTCAAAAACTTCCCCTCTCTCTCTCCCTTCCTGTGGCCCTCTCTATCGCTCAGCTGCTTTGCATAACAATAGCAAGGGGAGAGCTTTAGAATATGAGCTGCAAAAATGTGGGTTGATTGGCTCTTCTTTCTGGGTGCCCCAGCCACTTACCCAATATCTCGACGGTGTGCGTAATTTCGCGTGGCTCCATCGTTGCAATTTGGCAAATGTAATCGCCGGCGTCCTGTGGCACGGCGTCGCGGATCTGGAGATTGAAGCCGCTGACGAGGCGAACGCGCGGATCGGGCGTCACTTTAACGGAGCCAGCCGTCAGGATGGCAATGCCACGCTTCCAGGCAACCACATACGGCTCTGCAATACAAAGAAATCAGTTTCGATTGTGCATAATAATCGCATCTGACGACTTAATTGGTAAATGCGGCGGGGCAATCACTTAAATTAAGTTGAAAAGATTGAATCACGCACACACACACACCCATACACACACACACACAGAAGCACAATTTCGCTGTATAAATTGAAAAGTCAGAATTCAAATGACTCAATTACAAGGCATTTGAAAAGATCTAAAAGGCTAGAAATTCAATTTGGCATGGACTCGCGCACAGCGCGCACATCAGACACAACAACAACAACAACAACATACACCCACACACACACATAGGCTCTCTTTATCTGTGTGTGGGTGCTCGACGACACATACACTCGGTAACACCCACTTGATATCCGCTAATGTGCGGCATTTGCAATCATATGCCAGGCACTCGATATGCCAAAACGGCAAAAGGGAAGAGCGCAAAGGGCATGAAAAGCGGCTTTCAGCAGTCAGCCAGCCCCTGACTGCCTGGCAGGAAGAGACAGCACGGAAGAGCTCCGAGACGGACTGACAGACAGACGGGAGGACAGACGGACGGACAGACAGAGAGACACCCGAGCGCATTCAACGAACTCATTAATTGTGATTCCTTTTTATACCCTGTGCCCATTTAGTGTGGCTAAAAAAAGCATGTTCAGGCCATAGACTGTTGTGCAGAAAACATAAATAGAATTAGATATATTTGAAGGCGCATTTATATAAAATGTATATATATTTATATTTTGCATATATGTATACGACTCGTTATTAATAGAGATTTGTAGTAGTAAGAAAATATATGTTTAGCTATTTGAGGAATATATACAAACACAGCATGTTGAAGACTTTTATGAATGGGAAAGAATATCAAGAAATTTAAGTATGCATGCTTGGCTATGTTAATCGATCTTGTAATCGATCTAGTTCACATTGCTGATAGCTATGTTATTGTTTAACTAAATTTATAATTATATTAATAAAAAAAATCTATACATAATTAATCTATAAACATTTTACACGATCTTCATCTTTTTCAATAAATAATTTACCAATGCTTTTATCAAAATTGTTCAATTTTCTTTTCGAAATCGATAAATATCGAATTCTGCCATTGACTTTAAGTATTTATCTGGCTCACCTCTAAAATGAATATGAGAGCTACTTTATCTATTCACAAGATATATAAAATACTACATCAAAATACTCTCCATAGAGATAAAATAAATAAAACAAAACATAAAATACAAATAACTCAAGGCTCAAAATATTATAAATAATATAAAAAATATAATATATAAAAACTTTTTTTTTTTATTTATTTTTTATTTTTTTATTTAAGCTTTTAAGACAAGGACTATAGATATTGCTGAGCTTTGGTTCTATAAACAATTGATGCCAGTATTTATATGATATTTACAGCATAACTGCTAGTCGATCAAGTGTGCCTAGAGCAGGTCGAACTTGTTGAAATTTATGTATTTTCTGTGTTTTGTGTCTGTGCGCGCCTCGTCAAGCATCACGTGCCGCTGCAGCATGGTTTCACTCTGTGTATGTGTGTGTGTGTGTGACAGGGAGGCTCGTATATTGAAATTGAAATTGAAGTTGTCCGGATTTGCTACTAATGATGTATGACTTCCGCGAATGGTGCTCATTAAAAATTAAAACAACAATTTCGATATGCGGGCATCGAGTATTTTAGTCAAGAGCGAAAACCGCGCTGAAAATGAAGGCGAAATAGCGCTCATTATTGATGGCCTATGCGAGGGCAAAGATGGTGGGAGACAGACAGACAGAGAGAGAGAGAGAGCGGGAGAGAGAGGGAGAGGTAGATGTTAAGAGAAATTGATTTCAGTACACACACAAGCCTCTCTCTCCCTCACTCTTTCCCCCTCTCTCTTTCTTACTCGTGTGCAGACACTCGCTGAAACTTAGTGGTAATAAAATGCTTATGAAGTCATTTACATGCGCATTCAAAAAGCGTATTTATTTGCAATGAGTTCAACAACATCAACACGCCAAGCAGCAGTGAAAGGCTGCGGCAGACGACGCAGCAGGCAAGGCAGAGAGTGTGTTATGCAACACACACACACAGATACACATACAATCAGAATCGCATTCACATTCGCCAAGGCATATAAATAAACTAGCGCCACCTGCTGGCCTTAGCGTGCACTACGAAGCGTAGCCGAGAGCCAAAGCAACGGAAAACATAATTCGTGGTCTCTGTGTGAGTGTGCATGACTAGTTGTGTATGTGTGTATGTGTGTGTGTGCGTGTGTGCAAGCAAGTTATGTGTAGCTTGGCTTCTTTTGGTCTGCGAGTTACTTAAAGGCAGCCAGAAAATGGCAGCCAGCCCGAGTTTTGGTCTCTCGAATGCAGCTGCAGCATTCCCAACTTTATATATAAGCTCTTATTAAAATCATTGTCTATTCAAATTCAAATTGTGTAAAATTGCTTAACCAACTTGGTTTTTGCAGTATTAGAGATGGCAAGAAGTCAGTGCATTATGCAGTTACTTATCTAGAGTAAATATTTATGCAATGAAAACGCATTATTATACCAGAAAATATTTTAGTTTGTTAAAATTGCATTAAAGCAACTGAAACTAAAAATATTTATTTAGGTAATAGTATTAAACAGTTTAAATTAAAATTAATTTTATAGTTATCATTATTTAAAAGTTTTAATTAAAATTATTATTATTAAAAAGAAAATATTTTTATTATTATTTAAAAAAATTATTAAATATTATTAAATTATTTATTTAATTAAAATAATTTCTGTTTATTGAAAGTAATAAAATTATTATTTTTTAGTTATTTATTTAAAATGAAAAATAAATGAAATAATTTCTATTTATTGATAAATAAATTAAATGAAATCTTATAAAAATACTCAATTTTTATACTAGAAATAAATCTCAAGATATTTGAATTCAATTCACTAGAATTGCAACTCTTATATTTATTAGCTCAGCCAACATAACGATAATTAATCGATATTTATCTATTCAAATTGAGTTTATTTAACCATATTATCAACTGGAGCAACCCACATATGTGTTTATTTGGTTCAAGCGAAAACCTCAAATGATGATACAACATTAAGCTCGCAGCCACAGAGTCTGAAAACTTGAGGCGTGGCAACGTTTAGAAAGTATTTATATTATAATAGCTAACCACATGAAACCACATGAAAATGATGCGCTTGGCTAAAAGATTTCTGACTCGGAGCAGGAAATTAATAAGAGTTAGGCGAGGAGGAGACGGGGAGAAGACGAGCAGCAGCAGCAGCAGCCGCACCGGCTGAGGTTTTCGTTGGTGTTGCTAAAGGTATTCACTATAAGCTGACTGCAGTTGCGTTTAAAGTGTGGCCATCCACTTGAACAATGCAACATGCAACACAAATAATTCACAAGATCATATAAATTGTTACAGTGTGTGTGCGAGTGTATGCGAGTGTGTGTGTGTGTCTGTGTGTGATTGCGCTGTAACTAAATAAATTGTTAACTAAAATAACAACAATCTAACAAAAACAAGCAAAACACAAAACGCCTCAATTTCCGGTTTAGTTCTAAACTAAATAGAAACACGCTCACACACACATACACATACATATATGGACTCAAGCACACGCACACACATGCAGTGAGACTATCTGTTAGGGCGGAAACAGAGTAAAAGCATTTCGGCTTTTGTATGTCAGCTTCACATGAACATTGCCTTGCGTTTAGCCTCCTGCTGGAACTGGACAAATTGTTGGCCATGGCCAGCCACATGTTGTGCCTGTGTCTGTGTGTGTGTGTGTGTGTATTTGTGCCTTATTTAGAGCCCGAGCTAAATTTTAGTTTTCTACACTTCAGACCAAGGCAGACAGACAGACAGAGAGACAGAGAGAGGCTCGCACACAGAGGCTATTCAAATATGGCCGACATTCGCTTTTGTTGTCGAGCTCTGTTTGTTTGCACTGGCCGCACGGTGCGTATGCGCAATTTGCCGTTAAGCCAAGGCATGCCACTTGCAACAAGGAGCTGCTGGCCGTTAGTCCGTTAGACCGACCGACATGTTGTTTGCCAGAGCGCAATTTATTGCATGTCGGAAAGGCCAATATTATAAGATGATGACCCCCGAAGATAAACGATGTTGCGGCTAAGCCCAAACACACACACACACACACACACACACACACACACACACACACACACACACACACACACACACACACACACACACACACACACACACACACACACACACACACACACACACACACACACACACACACACACATACACAAGCAAGTGGACGTTGGGCGTGGCTGGGACAGCTGCCTCCATATGGCATTATTCTGCAACTTCTTGCACAACTTTTCACGCTCTCTCTCTCACTCACGCTCTGAGCATGTGTGTGTGTGTGTGTGTGTGTGTTAAGTGTTGTGCGCGTACGTAAAAAGCGAAATTAGAACTGTAAATGGCATTAATATTGAAACTTTGTTGCCGCTGCCGCAAGCCGCGCCCCGGCCGCAGGCCCTGGCCTCACGCTGTGCTTAGCTGCTGTCCTGCTGTTTGCACAACTTCAACTTTTGCAACACGATTCCATTTCCGTTACTCTGTAATAGTTTCAAGCGTTATAGCCACCCCCTCCCCCTCCACACAACATCTTTGACTCTAACTCGAACGGCGACTACTATGGCGCTCCATCAAAGCGTAATGAGCGTTTTCTCTGTGGCCGCCGTAGCTGAGGTTTCATATTGTTGTTGTTGTTATTGTTGCGCCTTTTTGCATTTTATTGCATTCGGAGTTTGCCAGTTGGCAGTTTTTGTTGCAGCCACACTTTGTTTTGCCATTGTGCTGCGGCTGAAAAACCATCAACAGGAAGAGGTCTTATGCGTGCTGACAAGTTAAGCACCGGCCTCAGCTACCGCAACAGCAACAAACGGCAAACAGCAAACGGCCAACGGCCAACGGCCAACGGCCAACGGCCAGCAGCCAACAGCAGCAGCAGCAGCAACAATTAATTACTTGAATCCATTTCGGCTAAGAAACAAAACAAATTGAAAATTAAACCGAAACCAATTCAATGCATTACAATGAACATATATCATATATATGTACGAATGTGTATATATGTATGTATAGAAAGCTACCGCACGAAAGTTTACTGAAATTAGGGGTTAAAGCATTTTCAGACTTGACAAGCTAAAAATATATAAAATTAAAAATAAATAAATAAATAATCTTCATAAGCTCTTATATTTAAAAAATTAATAATAGAAAATGCAAAAATTGTTTTTTTTCAAAATATTGAATATAAGTTTCATAATAAAAAATAAATAAAAATTAATTATTTTTTAAATCTTGAATATAATTATAATAAATAAATAATTTTTATTTATTTATTTTTTTATATTTTTTATAAAGAAGCTTTTAATAAATTTTGTTTTGTAAAATCGTGACTGAATAAGTATTTTTAAAAATTTTTTTTAAATGTAACCTTTTTATAATAATATTAAAAAAAAAAAAAAAATAGAACAATAATTAAATCAAAATAATCTTCATACATTTTTTTTTTACAATCTTTTATATGACTACTTAATAATAAATAAATAATTGTTGCACAATTATCTTAGAGCACTTTCAGCTAACATCTAACTGAATCAGATTTTCAAATGAAATTACCGAACTGCCTCTTTTATATACCCGTCCTAGACTCTCCCCAAGTCTAGAGTATTCATAATATATTACACACAGAGCCATCATCAAGCACTTGTCAAGTCTTTCAAGAGCAGCACTTTCCATTTATATTTGATAAAATTTGATGAGTGCGCAAATATTCAAAGATGCCTCAGGAATTGTGGGCGTGCATGTGAATATGTACATGCGTGTGTGTGTGTGGGTGTGTGTGCTTGTGTTTGTGTATGGAATCAAACGCAGTACAAGTTGATTAAAAGTCTTTGAGTAAACGTACGAGTATTTTATAAATTCATTACAAAAATAATAATTAAAGAAAACAACAACATGTCGAAGAAATTTGCCTAAGCAAATGTCAAAGCCACAGCTGAGTTTTATCATTTTTGAGTGAAACTCTTGAAAACAAAATTTTATGAAGCAATTAGGGAAGACTTTTTAAGCAGCTTCAATACGTGAAGCTTTATAAATAAATTAAGGAACATTATGCAATCAGGAACTTGGCTCGAGTGATGTAATTCTTATTGAGTTCTTATTTTACTAATTTAAGAAAAAATATATTTGAATATTTAAATGAAAAAGTTTTTGTCTGGAAGCAAAAAATTATTGAAAATTATGTTAAAATTATATTACGCCAGTAAAATAATGAGATTAAAAAAGTTGCCTATCAATCAATCAATCAATACTGCAGAGAAATATATTTTAATTTATAGTTTTTAGAAGGAATGGCAAATAAAAAGAAAATATATATATATAAATATGTAAGAATAAACAAATAAAAATAATTAAACCATAAAAATTAAATTTAAATTGAATATTAAGTAAACTATATAAATTTTCAATCGATATCAATTCTATTTCTATAAATTTATATTGACTACATTTCTATAAATACAGCACAGGGGATATATGCCAGCACTTCTCCTGCCTCTCTCACATTACAGGGTATCTGAAGAATGCTGCTCTATGAGCGTACTCAAACCGAACGTCAATGCTTGTGTTTGTGTTGGCGGAATTACTTTTATGTTGCATAGCCGCAGGCGCGAGTGCCGACTAGTCTACAAACAAAGGCAGACAAAGTGGGCGAGAGGTTGCTGGGTAGTAGAACAGAAGGTTACAGGAGCCGGGGAGGTTACCAGAGCCCAGCCATAGCCTTGCACATATGCGAAAAGGGGCACAAAAAGGAAAAAATTCAAATAACATGATAAAATGATAATGATGAAATGCTTCAATGTTTATTTAGACAAACTCTGGCGCGCACTCGAGAGCTTTGCATATGCGAATGTGTATGAGTGTTTGTGCGTATGAGTATGCATGATTATGTGTGTGCGTATGAGTATATGTGTATGTGCTTTGAGTGTGTTAAGATGTGCTTATATTTCTTATTTGCCAAGACATAAGATTACTTTTGTAAAAGTGCGAAGCACCGCAATAAGTATTTAAAGGAATTTTCATATAATATGCAAATGAGCAGTGCCACAAAGAGTGCGAGAGCGAGAGAACGAGAGAAAGAGAGAGAGCGAGAGAGCAGCAGCAGAATGAGAGAGCGCGCGACAAGCTCATCATTTGGGCTCATTTTCATGTGATTTTCTTTCGAATTTTATGGGCGTTCGTCATAAAATAAAATGAAAATGTGCATAAATTTGGTATTTGTGCGAACGGCAACGGGCTTCGCGGCGGACTCATTCATTGCCTTTTGTTAAGTGTAGCGTTTTAAAAATTCTATCAATTACATTTTTAACTTTATGGCCGACACATAAAAAGCGAGAAAAAAAATCGAAAAGGAAGAGAAAAGAAACGAACCAACCAGCTGCCAGCTGCCAGCCGGTCTTAACATATTTTTCCAAAGATCCATAAAGTGCGCATTATGAACACGGCCCAAAGACGTCACGAGCTTTGATTTTAATTATTGCATTTGGGATCCTAAAGCCTGAGCCACGCCAAAGCCTGCCACGGCTGAGAAATGTCTCTAATTAAACTGTCGTATGGGGGGCCCCACTTTATTAGCATAGCCTCCGTGCACACAGGAAGGGGGGAGGAGGAAAGGAGGAAGAAAAACTCTGGAAGCATTGGATCTATAATTTTCCTTGATTTAGCTTGGGCGGCTTCCTCATCGCTTTTCCCTGTTTAAGCTTCCCTTTAGCTTCCTTTTTATTATTACCCCAAATGCTTGTGGCTATAATACTCTGCTTGGCTGGCAGGAATGTTCTATGTATCGTCCATGTCTTGGCTCTTCTTGCAGCTCTTGTTGTTATTGTGATTGTCTTGCTTCCGCTTCTTTTAGTTTTTCTCGTTTTTCCCACTACTTCTTCATTTTGGTTCGTTGGGGCAATGAAGTGCATGAGATATGCCAAAGGAAAATGCCATGTTCCTTTGTTCTGTATGCTGGTTCTAATAAACGGTTGATATGACCACAACCACTTACTCAAACACCCACACACCACGCCCGTCTATGTATGTTTGTATATATATAAAATATACACTTGAAGAATATATGCAGTAAAAATGATGGTAGCGATGATGATAGTGAGAATGCCAATACTAATGAACAATAAACAATGAACAATGAACAATGAACAATGAACTATGAACAATGAACAATGAACAATGAACAATGAACAATGAACAATGAACAATGAACAA
The DNA here is from genome assembly GCF_054131105.1 of Drosophila navojoa. Lineage (NCBI taxonomy): Eukaryota > Metazoa > Arthropoda > Insecta > Diptera > Drosophilidae > Drosophila > Drosophila navojoa. The sequence goes on from NC_142890.1 coordinate 1,820,188, forward strand.
TGAACAATGAACAATGGACAATGGACAATGAACAATGAACAATGAACAATGAACAATGTGCAATGAACAATGAACAATAAACAATGAACAATGAATAATGAGCAATGAGCAATGAGCAATGAACAATGAACAATGAATAATTAATAATGAACAATTAACAATAAATAATGGTTAATGAACCATGAACAAAGACTTATATGACAATAATGGAGAACACAGATAATGATAATAATCATGATAATTAATAATAATAATCTATGATTTCATGATTAGAATGCCAACTAATTCTGTTCAACTGCATAGAATTTAATCTAAACACCTTTCTATTCCCGCCCATTGAATGATATTCACAATTTCTTTAAGTGTAGATATCTATGTGGAGGCCATGACAGTTGCCCACATCAGTCCACACATACGTATAATGTATGCCAAGTGTATGGGTCCAAGTTTTTTATGTAGCATTTTGTATACAAACCTGGCCGAGATGACCAGACGAGGACAACGATCTCGAACGAGAAAGTGGACGAGGACGAGGTCGAACAGCTCCCGGTCTTAACCTTAGTGAATGCCTGCATGTATGTGTGAATGGCTAGATGTGTGCATAGCTGTGCCTAGCCGTTGTCTATCCACACTCGGAGTGACCGCTGCTGCTTACGCTAAATCCTTGTTATGTACAAATAATCTCGCACACACGACCGCATTTAAATTGAAAAACGTACATGGCACATGCCAGCGGTGCGACCATCGCCATCACATTTGAATGGGTCCGAAACTGAAACCGAAACGGAAACCGAAACCGAAACCGAAAACAAAAACGTGTTTGGCCACGCCCAATGGGCGAATGGCCAAATCTTGGGACAGATGCTCGTCAAGTGCTCATCCTGTGTGGGGCTGGTGCCTTGGATTAATGCATAGTTGCGGTCAACTGGCAGGCATCACATGGTGTAGGGTTAATTATGCACATATGTATGTAAGTCCTGCATATGCAGACCGCAACATTTGAATGACAACTGTGTTAAGAATACTCACACACACACACTCACACACACACTCAGTCCGGTCTACTCACCCGTATTGGCCACCTCACAGGGCAAAACTATTATATCTCCGGCTATGAATTTGAATGTCTCGGAACGTGATATGAACATCGGCTCGTGCTTGGCCATCAGACCCTGGGCGCTGGCTGCAAAAAGGGGTGAGAACAATTCAAATATTAAATATCAGATGTGTATGTATGTATGTGTGCATGTACATATGTATATATAATCCTATATATGTGCATATTTTGGTCTAAGATATCAACTAAATTACAGTAAATATTATTAGCCTAACGAACGCACGTCACACAGCAAAGACCATCATCATGTGTGTGTGTGTGTGTGTGTGTGTGTGGCTAATTGGTTTAGGCCATTTTGTAGAAAATTTGTCAAATGTCGCAAAGTTCATAAAGTGCATTTTATTATGCTCAGGCTAATGAAAGTTGTCAAATTGCTTTCAGACAGCTGACAGACGAGCAGCTGTATAGACAGCTCGCATATCCTTATGCAAGTCTTGACACACACACACACACACACACGCATACAGCTTAAGAAATAATTTAGTGCTTTTGCTGTTGATTTGCCAATCAATTTTAAATGTCAATATGCATGTGCATGTGCATGCGCATGTATGCATGTATGCATGTGTGCGTGTCTCTGAAATACTTGAGCTTTGCAAAGTGTTAAAATGCACTTAAATATTAAAACTTTGTCATCGTGCTCTCTCCATCGGGATTTGCATTAATTCAATTGCTTAGTTTTATGAGATTAAATACATACACACGCACACACACACACACACACACATAGATATATGCACACACATTTAAAGTTCTGGCTACTTTCGTTCAGGATTCATAAAATATGCAAACTCTAAGGGCGCTTATTATTATTAGTTTTTGTGCGAGCATCTGAATAGTTTTTGATATGGGAAGTGTGCATATATGTATGTGTATACATATATAATGTATATATATATATAAGTAAAATTGTATGGGAGGTATGTAGTATAGTAACATCGCCTGTAAATATATACTCAGATATTAAATTATAATTTTAACGTTTTGAGAGGCAGACAAAAGAAACATTGGCTGAGGAGTAAAGGTTAACAATTTCAAATCCCGTTTTGAATATGATATATGATATCTTCTACGGCGTATTGTGTCCGTTTCTGTCAAAAGATTTAGGATTCCCAGATAGCCTGTAGCTATAGCTTCAAAGAACTGTAGAGCATACCTAGTAATCTCATGGATATTGAACTATAACTTGGAGACTTTCTTCTTCTTCTGCTTTACACCTGGCTCCAATTACAAGATCATTCCATAACACCAAAAATCAGGTCAATCAGTTTAATCAACAAGCAGCTGCTGAGCAGCGCAAGCAACCTCTATATCTATCTTTCTCACACCTGTTCGCCTGCTCACCTGCGCTGTCATTGCGATTTGTAATTAGGCCGCAATTACCAACAAAAATAAGGGGAGCCCTCGGCTGGCGCCGCTGCCCGCTGGCGCAACAATTATGTGGCGCTTGCAACATTTGCGGCGTCAAATGCCAAACGGAAGCGGACATATCCGGTTACAGGCCCCATGCCGTAATCGATTACTTTAAGTGTGACAGTGCAAAAATAAAAAAGAAGAGGGAATATAAAAAAGTCGAATGAAAAAGCGCAAAATAAATAAATAAAAAAAGTACAAAAAAGCGAACTGGTCGCACTTCCGCACGCAAACAAATGCACAAATAAAAAAAAAAAGGGAGAAAAAAGCCATCAACCATCGGACGGCGGCGGCATCAGGTTCTCGAGCAGCAGACAGCAGCAACCAGGGCAGGACAACAATAATGCGTATAAACAAAATGCCGGACTTTGCTTGGCCCCGGCCAGGCCAGGCCAGGAGCAGCAGGAGCAGCAGGAGCGGCAGCAGGAGCAGCAGCAGCAACAAAAGCGCTGGCAAACAATTTAATACGTTTAAGCGAATGTGTCAACAGGCCAAGCTGGCTTGAGCCTTGGGCCACGAACCCAAGCATCAAGGACGACGAATGGCCAAGCACTTTTGACATCGGGACAGTGGGCGTGGAGCTGGCGCTGGAATTGATTCGATTACGCTGCGGGCACAATAATGAAGTGTCAAATGCTGTATTTATCTGCTGCGAAAACATTCGTGAATACTGTGAACACTCGCCTCTACACAGTGACCGAGTGCGTGTCCACACGAACAAGATGAACAAGTGGAAGAAGAGACGGCGAAAAAAAAAAGAATAGAGGCTGGACGACGTAAGCGAGGGACGGCCGACGGGGGGTGCAAGCAAATAGGTAAGCAAAAGTCGCCAAGGCTCCATGGTATTGGGCCCCTGACATGACTTGGCAGCACTTGGGCCCTCGATGCCATGTTTCCGGCATTTTATTTGATTTCGCCCAGTCGTGCCCCACTTGGCCACACTTGCCGCACTCGCCCCACCTTGATTTCTTTCTCTTGCCTATTTCTGTGTATGTTTTGTTTTCGTTCGCCCGAAGTAAATATAATTTCTTTTGTATCTGCAGCGGCTCGGTGCGGCTGTTGTCAGTTGTTGTCCTGCCGCTGCTGTGTATTCCGGCAATATTTTCGCAAGGATAAAGGCGTTGGCAGCACGTGCCTGTGCATGTCCTGTGCCTGTGCCTGGTTCACTGCTGTCTGCCTGTCAATCGAATCCTTGATGCGGATAATAACGAAATAATGTCAGCAGTAGAAACTTATTTCTTATGGCATTTTCCTTTTGAAGTTAGTCTTAGAAGGGTTTCCGGACAGTTAGTACCCACGTGCCGCCCCCTCTCTCTCTCTCTTTCTCTCTGGGCAACACATTCGACTGCTAATAACCCAAATGACTTTCTGTCACTTGGGCACTGATAGACGACACGGATCTGCGCAGCATCAGGGGAAAGGGTCCATCGTCAAGAGCCGCTCGCTAATTGGACAGAGCCGCGCCAGGACTTTGGCCCGGGTCTTTCTATTCTTTTCGCATAATAGAGTCAGTTAGGCAAAAGCAGGCAGCACCCTAACTGAAATCCCTCCCTCTCTCTCTTTCTATTTATATATATACTTATATATATTGATCTATTCAAAGTTGCTAAAGCAGTTATTAAGCTGAATTGTCTTGGTTTCTGGGAAAATTGTATTTAAAGTGAAGTAAGTTCAAGCAAATGAACCGTATTCTCATGCTCGATTGCCTCGAGTCCTGTAATACATAACTGGTATTTATATTATTATATATATTTTATTTATATATATTAAAGCCCTTAGGATCCCAAAAGTTGCAAAATATTTAATTTGTAATTTTCGGCTTCTTTGTTCAGGGAATCACCCACTCAAAATACCTATAAAAATGCCTTTGTTCTTTATTTACTCAGCTGCAGCAGAGGGAGCGAGCAGAGGGAGAGTTACACATCTGTATAGATGGGGAAAATATGTATGTTAATATACCCCAGTGAAAATCTATTCCCTCTATTGTTTCGAGAGATTCTAGAGTATTCAGCCTCTAGAGCTCTCAACTTTATAAACGATGTCTATGAAGTATGGACAGATCTACCTATATTATGGTCATTTGATCATTTGATGAGTGTACATCATATAGAATCTATCTACAAAACTATAGTAAGGCTAATAATCATTGTTGTATTAGTTATATGAATATTCTGTTCACATTCCCATTGAGCTTGCAGCATTCATTTGAAAAGAATTCAGACTTTGTTTCCAAGGACTAGGAGTTTTTCAATTAAGAATAGTAAGAGATAAAGCTGGTCGTGTCAGTTTAGAATATACATATATATATATACATAAATACCTCTATCTATATACAAATATATATATGCGAACACAATTCACAGATTAAGTTGATTTTATAATTCCAAATTGTTGAGCACTCTGTAGAGCAACCTCTAGTGTGCATCTGTGTGTGTGTGTGTGTGTGTGTGTGTGTGCGTGTCACACTGTGTGGAGCAACTATTCAATTTTAATTTTCAATTCGAGTGCCTGGCAGCAGCTCGGACTGGACCTGGCCAAGGTTTTTTTGCGGTTTGATATTCAAAGTTTTTCCATTAAAGTTATTCGCAGAGAATAAGAAAAGTTTGCTTCACTTACACATGCACAAACACACACACACACAGAGAGAAAGGCACGAATACTAATACACACATTTGCAAATATTCAATTTGAGTAGAAAATTATCAAACAAGTTTTTGTTTTTTTGTTTTTCGTTTTTACTCTCTGTTTTTCTGACCTTCGACTGGAATGGCAATTTGGACGGCAGCGGGGCCTTTTTTGGCCACGAGTGAATTGTCGGTAAATTGAAACATTTTTAAGCACGCAAAGTACATAAAATATGAAAATGCTTGCAATTGCAGCTGCAGCTGCAACTTCGGCTCATCGCTGCCACCTGCCAGGGCCATAAATGGAGAAACGAGAAACGAGCAACGAGAAACGAAAACAACTACAGTGAAGCTCAGCTGGCTGAACGTTTGCCTCACAGCGCCGTGCAAGTGAAGCTCATTTCATATATTTTTTTGCTGTTTTTACTTTGAGGCGCTGCAAGGCAGCAGAAAAAATTTCATTAAACACCGCACAGAGTTGAGCACAGAAAAAGCGGCGAAAAAAAAAAAACGGGAATCGAGTATAAGAAGCGGAGCTAACTAAATGCATGGCAAACTTTAATGCACGCACATTTGCAAAAGACGCGCTCGGGGCGACCAAAAGTAACGGCCCGAAAAAGTATGCTACGAAAGGAGCAAATAAAGAAATTGCCAGAGAGAGCGAGAGAGAGAGAGAGAGAGAGACGAAAGGAGTGAGTGGGTAAACGAGAAAAAATGCAGCTGTAAGTTTATCTCATGCCACTTGCAAAACCAACACGTAATTTCCTTTGAGTGGCCACTTATCTCGCTCTCTCTCCCTCTCTCTCTCTCTCTCACTCTCTCTCTTGCACATTCTTGACTAGTTGGCTGCATAAATCTCCCATAACTTGGCCAGTTGAAACTAAAGCAGGCAATGGCAGCCTGCTGAACGACAGCAAAATGAGCCACCAAATGCAGCGGAATCAAGGATTACCTATAGTCTACACACACTCTCTCTCTCTCTGTCTCTCTCTCTCTCCCACTCTCTCACTCTCTCTTGCCTGGCAAACTGCTTTTTCCGGCTAGCGAAATTGAGTGAAAGCCAAAAGTTGCCGGCTGCAAGTTTACGTGTGGCAGCTGCAGCACTAGCCGCAAAACCCGACAGCTTTGCCACGCCCACACGCCCATTTCCGCCACATGCTAAAACAATCTTAAAAGTTAGCGGGAAAAACAATGTGATTGCTAGTGAAATATTCATGAGGTGTACTAGTACTTCAGACTTGCAACGCGCAACGAGCTCAGCTCGCAACTTGCACAAGCCGTAGACAATGCCAATGCAACAACAACAACAACAACAACAACAGTAATGGCCAACTCAAAGGTGTTTTCGGCTGCTAACTAAAGTCAGCTGAAACGTAGCGAACGAGAATGGGCTACGGACCAGAGCCAGCAGGAGTTGCAGGAGTTGCAGCAGTTGTTGCCTGCTGTTTGCCCATGCCAGCGAATCGCTAATTTTAACGCGCGACCAGCGACAACAACAACAACATGAACAACAACAATCCTAAATTGATAGTAAACTGAATTGTGTAGCAGGAGGCGCCACGCCCGCCCACATGTGGCCCATAAAATCTAAAGTTATGTCGAAAATTGTTGCCCAGCAGCTGTCGGAAATTTGTTTGCAAGCTGCGTTTTTGGCTGCGGCTTTTCCGCCGCTGCCCAGGCTTTCGAAAATGTGGAAAATGGCGAAAATCCGCACAAGTGAATATCCAAAGAAGAGCAGAAAGAGAGAGAGAGAGCGAGAGCGAAAATCAACTATGCAGTTACAGGTTTTTCCTAGCCAAGTGCAACGAAGCGAAGTTCATGTTCTGGTCGACTAACTGACTAATTGATACGCAGTTTGATTGACTCTGTGACTGACAGATTGACGTTTGATAAATGCGCAGCCGGAGCCAAGCGAACTAAGAGCACACGCATTTATTATTAACCGCTGGCTACTCTATTATCTTGAAAGTAAAATCCACAAATTAAAATAAAAAAAATGGCGAGCAAAGTGGAAAGTTTTCAAATATTTGACCGAAAAATGTTGGACAATTGCAGAACGTCGCTTGACACATAAAGTTGGCTTGTTTTTGGGGAAAACTGAAATTGTATTTATATACATAGTTGGCTTTGTAAAACTTTTTACACATAAACAACAGAAGCCTGCTAGAGCATGCATATTTTACATGGCTAAATATTTCTGCATGAGCGTTTGTTAATAGTAAAACCAAACATGGGAATATATGTACATATTAAAGCCTGCGCATAATAAAAATAATAAATAATATATATAAATCTAAGTAACTAAAAATGTTTTCGTTTAGCTTAGCAGAGTTTTCTCTGGGCTTAAATCGGGAATTATATAAAATTAAACTAGAGAGCTCGACTTAATATGAAACATATGCATTTTTTAATATTATAATAAAACGATATATCGTCTTCTAAGTCTAGTTCCAACTTGAGTAGTTCCGTCAGAGATATGTCAAGCTAAGAAACAACAAATTTCAGGGATATATGAGCATCACATCTCATAGAAATAGAATAATATAAATATAATTTACCACCTTAAACAGTTCTCTTAAGCTCCAAGCAGGAGTCATCAACATTAAGCATAGCAGGATACTAGCATATCGTTTTCCAATTAAGTCCTTCTATTCTACACAAAAATCCGTATTCGTAGCCATGCCTAAAAATATCTGGCCAATGTAATTCAGCTCGGCTTTCGACTTTTTTTTGGCCTTCTTCAAATTTCAGCTAACTCAGTTCGTTAGCCTTTGCAATAAGTTCATGTGTGTGTTTTTTTTCATATAGGTTCTCCTGCATAATTAATCAAAATTTCTATATTTATGCTTGCATTACAAAATAACAAATTCACATATTTATAATTTAATATGCCAGCATATGTAAGTTTATTTATAAGCTGAACCCATTGAAAATGGGAATTTATTTTGTTCATTTCTTTTGTTTGTTGCGTGACTAGCGTTTAACATGTTACGCATACGCACTGATGGGCAGGCCAAACAAGCGTGTGTGTGTGTGTGAGACGAGGAAATGTCCAAGCACACACACACACACACACACACACATGGACGTATGCAATGTGTCACCTTTATGGCGACAGGAAAATGAAATCACGTTGTCCCTCACGTGACAAATGTAATGATAGATGTACGACTCTGCCTGTGTGTGTGTGTGACTGTTAGTGTACATGTGTCTGTGTGTGTGTGTGCGTCATGTGTGGCAGCCTGCGCCTGGGCAACGAGCACGTTCCAGCTACGGCGTGGACGCCAAGCGACGACAACACGTAGCGAGATGCGCATTAAATTGTGAAAAATGGAATTCGGTGCAAATCAAAAGCGTATTACTTACAGTCAGCCCCCAATAAGTGAGACGCAGGATTTCTTTTGCTGCTGCTCTTTGTTGTTCTCGGCTAGAGACGTGCCAAACAAATCAATGGCAATGCGCCTGACCTGCCGGGAGTGGCCCTTAACTGTCGCCATGTGAGTTTCAGTTTTGTTCTGTTTTCTTTTTATTTTTGTATTTTCTTTTTTGACAACTGTCCCAAGGCCATGCCCCCGCCCTGCGCTCCCTGGCCACTGTGGCAGCTGCCAGGGCACATGAATATCTTAGAGTAGCATATTTATTGACTTGTCGTCGCCCTTTGCTCTGCCCTTTGACCCGACTCATGTGCCGCCAACAGAGCAACCACCCGCACCACACAGCCGCCGCCCACCCAGTCATGCCAGTCGGCCCGTGTGGCCACACCGTTTGACTGCCTGCTCGTGCATTAGCCAAAGGTTATGCCGGCTGACTTTAGGCGCGCGATACTTATGAACGCGAGCGCGACTTCCTGCCCCGCCGCCGCACGCCCACCAACACATTTTTCACACTCAATTGCCTGGCAACCTTTTTGCACGGGATCACGCGCCACAGCGCCCGCCAAAGCCAAAGCCGAAGCCGAAGCCAGCCGCCAGCCGCCAACCACCCGCCAGCTACTTAGCGTATGTGTTGCATACAACACGGCGCGGCAGTCGCTCGAGTGTGCCCTTTTTTCCCTGTATATGTGTGTGTGTGCCTCAAGTGCTTTTAGGCAGCGTTTTTAGTTTCCTTTTTCGCCAGCCTTTTGTGCAGCGTCTTGTGTATAAATTGTACTTCGCTTTCTTTTTTCACTTACTTGTATTTGATTGTTGTTGCTGCTTTTTGGTGACATTTTTATACACTCGGGCATTCAGGGTATGTGTGCATATGTGTGTGTGTGTGTGTGCATATCAGATTAGCGCATATATCATATATAATGGTTACCAAATGACGGCAATGATTTCAATTTGGCGATAAAAGCAAAACAAACAGCGCACAAAGAAACAAGTTAACTCGAAGCGCAGGCCGAACAAAAGGCCGAGCCTTAAGATTCTCTATGGCGCACTTTAACCGTTCCATCTTACTCTGCGATACTCTGTGCGGTAAGTGTAAGTGAAGTATATTGGTCGGCAAGTGGCTAATGGAGATGAATATAAACTGGGGTTACCATATCGAAAGCCCTGAGTAAAGAGAAAGTAAAGAGAAAGAAGTTGGAATAGAGAAGAGTCTTAGAGTCTTTAGAGTCTTTAGACTCTAGGCAGTCAGTGGAGGGAAGTGTACAGCAATACTTTTCTTTTCGTTCTCTTTCATTTTATCCTTTTATCTCGATCTCAATTTCAGGTTATATCTGACGCAAAAAGATAGAAAAAGAAAGCTAAAACGCTTTTTTCCCCCTTGAAAGATAAATTTCTCTTTCTCACTCACTCTCTCTCTTTATTTCTCTATCCATCTATCTATCTCACTATCTCTCTTATTATCTCCATATTTCCGCCTCTCTCATTCTCTATCTTTGTGCCACTTCCTCCTTCTCTCTATTTATATCTATATCCTTCTTATTATATAGAAATAGAAATATACATTTCTTTCCCTCTCTCTCTCTCTCTCTCTCTCTTATTTACATTTCTTCCTCTCTCCTTCTCGCTCTTCCTACGTGATCCTCACTCTGTATCAAATCAATTAGTAATACTAAAAACTATCTGCTGCACCGCTTGGCTGCTCAAGCAGAGTATTTTCAGAGTATTATTCAGTCGTCACACGCTCCCATTCGAGCTTCATCTTTTATTTATAATGTTTTTGAGCAATTGAGTCGTAAAAAGTGAGCAAAATATGTTTGGGGCTTGGGTTTATTTAGTTTTGTTGCATTATTAAGCGCTCAGCTTTTTGGCTAGGTGCGACGATGCGACGGTGCGTATGAGTAATGCGCACACGTTTTATATTTGTGACAGCAATTTATGCAAGTCAGCAAAGGAAACGAAACAGAGAGTGAGAGAGAGAGAGAGAGAGGGGGGGAGAGTGAAGGTGGCACAGCGTTAGCTACAACAAAATGCTGTCCAGTGATTGACGATAATTGAGTGTCGCCAGCATGCGGCATCAATCATGATGTCAGAATGGACAGCAGCATGTAAATTGCATGCGATCAAAAAAAGCGAAATTGAATTGAAGTCTAACAAAATGATAAAAATCCCGTTGATAATTTATGCAAAGGCAGACGACGCAGCACAAACAAAAAAACCAAAAAAAAAAAAAAAAAAGAAAAAGGAAAAAGAAATATATATAGAAATAGAATTCAGCTCTTTACAACATTGTATCTTTCTGTCTTCCTCTCTCTTTATCACTCACTCTCCCTCTCTCTCTCTCTCTCTCCCTCTCTCTCTCTCTCTCTCTCTCTCTCTCTCGCTTACTGTGTGTACATAAAATATTTGTGCGTTTGAAATGAATTTCTTTATTTTTTTTTTATTTTGCTAGCGTCAAATGTTATTTGCGCCAGCTCCGAGTGTCAAACGGAAAAATCAGGTTAAAAAATTCAGCTACAAACTAATTTGCGAGGCCAAGCTGAATTTCCTTACATTTTCCACTCACTCACTCGCGCTCTCTCGCTCGCTCTCCATTCGTGCCGTCGTCTGGGGCATTGCAAAATAAATGTTGTAGAAAAAAATGCTGGAAAAACTGGCTGGCAGCCGCTGCATAAATGCTGCAGTTCGGACTCCGTGGCACACAATTTTCCGGCGCAGTTCCCAGTGCGAGCCGGAAAATGCGTGCATGCAAATTTCCAAGCAGTCCTGAGGTAGCTGCACACACACATGCACACAAAAAAGCGGAGGGGCGGGGCTGGTTGGCCCAGTTTGCGAGCGGAATGTCTGCAGTGTCCAAAACATGTTTGACTGGGGGCCAAAGGGTCGAAGCGAAGCCAAGCCTTCCGAATGACAGATACACACACGCAAGTGTCGTTTGTCGATGAGGAGGGGGGTTGGGGGGCCTCCCTGTGAAATGGAGTGCAGATAAAGGCAATGCCAGCAGCAGTGTGCGTTATGTGGCATGTTAATTAGGCGGCTTTGTGTGCAGCTGAATGCCTCTTGCGGCTGCGTCTAACCTACATCTGCCGCCACGCACGCACAGCCCACACTCTCACCCTCTCTCTCCCTCTCTCTCTCTCTGCCTAACAGTTGCATGCATCAAGTGTGAATCGGGCGCAAAAGGCAAATAAATCCGATTAACAAAATCGAAATTGCACACAAAATGTTTTACATGTTGCACAACATTCAAGCTGCATGCCACACACACACACTCACACATACGCACACATGCATAATTGAATAGCTGGCATTGCTATCTTGCTATTGTCAATTAGTTGTTTATTATAATTACAAATTGCACTGATATCATTTGCAGCGCCATCCACACTCGATATGAATGTAAAATACGTTGGCTTGCATTGGCTTTGGCCGCAAACACAATTCAATTATGAGCTGCAGCGACGGCAAAGGTCCTTTGTCGCAGAGTCCTTTTTATTAGTTATTCATCAGCAGCTGACCGAAAATCTAAATAAATGCCAATTAAATAATTTAATCAATGACTAAAAGCTAGACTCATTCGGATTGCTTTGCCTCAAGTTCGATTGCTTTGAGCAAGACATTTCATTTAATTATTTCCATATCAAATCAGATTCTGATGGGCGAATTCCGCAATTAACTTGGAGAGACTAATTAATTAATTTTGTAAAATGATTTTTACTAAAAACAAAATTGATTGCATGTAATAATATATATATTTCTTGAAATTAGTATTACATTTAATTGAAATCAAATAGATTGTTTATAAAATATTTTAAAATAATGTTCGTTTATTTATGTTCATAGTTGAAGGAAATGTGGTTCTATCATTATTATATTTATTTATTATTGTATATATATTTTTTTATTTAATTATTTATTTTTTAATCATCCAATTCTTGCTAAAATTTTTTTTATTTTTTTTTTGTTAATCATCCCATTCTTGGTAAAAATTTTGCAATAATTTTTCATTTCATTTTTTTTTTTTAAATCTTAATATTATTATTTAGAAAAATAACAAAATATTCTACGAATTTTTCTTATAATTAGTTTTTAGCTCAATAACAGAATTCCCTTTAAGTATATTTGCAGGAAACCCAGCTAGGATATGAGTAAACAGCGAACGCAAAATTTAAATCAATATTCGAGTCCTTGAAGTAAGGATGCGGATCCTGCACTACATTCTGAAAGGCGCAGGGACAAGCAATTAAATGATTAAACGAAGGGACAGCTCTAGCGAAGAAATGGCAAAGGCATAAAAGAATGCAGAAAATTAGAGAGCGAGAGAGAGAGAGAGAGAGAGAGAAAGAACACATTTTGCAACTGTAATGCCTAGACGGTGATACAAGTGCCCACATAACTAAGGCACCTGCTGACATTAAGCTGAAATTAACCTTGTAATGCGACAGCGCATGGAATAGCGAAAGAAAGGAGAGAAAGAACTGGCGAGAGATAGAGAGAGAGAGAGGGAAAGACAGCTTAAGTGTGTGTGTGTGTTTGTGTGAAACTAGAAATGTTTTTGCGTTGTGCTTCGCTCAGCTGTGGGCGATGAGATGAGATGCAAAATGAGATAAGCAAACAAACAGCCTTGGTGTTAAATTTTAAGTGTTACAAGGACAACAAGTACATACACACACACATGCACAGATACAATAACACACGCGTATACAGTAGAGTGGAAATGGTAATGTCTGCGACGGAAGCCACAAAACCCTGCGGCGGTCGCATTTTCCACTCTCTGTCACTAGCTCGGCCTGCTTCTGTGCCTGCATGTGTGTGTGTGTGTGCGTGTGGGTGTGCCTGCCTGCATGTGTGTGCTTGTCTGTATGTGTGTAATTGTTTACTATTAAGTTAACGGCAGCCGCAGCCGCAGTCGCGGCAGCAATCGACGACGCTTAACTCAGCCGCAGCCGCAACAGTAACAGGAGAAGCAGCAGCAGCAGCAGGAGCAGGAGCAGCAGGAGCAGAAGCAGAAGCTCGCTGAAAATGCTTGCGAAAGACCTTTCACTGCCTTTGCCTTTGACACTAATACCCTTAACCCATGCACACACACACACACACGTGCACGCATCTCATTATAGTTGTCATGGCAATACGCTGGCTCAGGTATTTGACTTTGCCTCGGTTTATTGGTCGATTTTAATTGATAGTGCTCACAGTGCATGCCATAAGTAAACGCCACCCTCTGCACAGTCGCCGACTGGCTGCCTGGCTGCCTGGCTGGTTGTAATTAATGTCAGCAGGCTTGTTGACGATTTAATTAAATGCAATCTGAAAAGTGAGCTTTAAAAAAAAGAACACAGAAATAGTAAGCATACGCCGCGTGTGCCGCACATTAACATGCCGACACACGACACGCACAGCAACAACAACAACAGCAATAGTGGCTGCAGCATTCGCTGTTTACATATTTAATTTTTGGGACAACACACCTTGAACCCAACCCAGACTCCCCCCAAAAAAAAAAACTTGGTCAACTTGCTCTGATGACCGCCTTGGCACTGATTTCTTTCTATTAAAATTTTAGCTTACGACATGCCTATGCGTGTAACGGATCCCACTCCCCCCACCACGCCACGCTCGCCCTAGAAGGAAACAAAAACTGATAAAAATGTCAACACACAATTGATTCCGCCCCCCTGCGAGCCATATCTTGACTTGACGGCGGGCTGCCCTCAGCCAGTGTTCGCATCACGTTTGCTGTTTGATTTTATTGAGCCACATTTTTTGTTTCAGCTTTAGGCCTAGCTACGATTTCTTCAGCTTCCTCTTCAGCCTTTTTTAATGCCCTGTTTTATGTCTGAGCGTGGGGTATTTTAGAGCGTTTCCAAGGGCTGAATGAAAGGCTGAAGCGAAAGGGTTAAAGGAGTTGCGAGTCGCATATAGATTAAGAAACTTGACTCCTAGTCTAAGGCAACCTGGATATAGGCTCATTCTGCAAAGAATTCTGAGAAAGAGCGATAAAGTAGAAAAATCTAAGTTTTTTGTGATAAAGCTTAAGGAAGCTAAGCTAAAATTATGCTCCAAGTCCATTGTTAATATTAGGATTTTTATAAAAATTTATTTAAAAAAAAAAATTTTAAAAAATTATATATATAATAATAGGATATGTAAGTTTTTTTTTGTGTTTGTTTGATATCTTGTTTTTTATTTTAATAATTAAGAGTTTGGAGTCTATAAAAATCATTATATAATAATAATTCTATTTTTTATTTTTATTTCCATGTTCATTTTTTATTTATTTTATTTTTTATATGTTAAAAAAAATTAAAAATATTTATATGTATTCACACAAACACATATATTTTAATATTAATATATTATATATTAATTATTATTATTTAATAAGTTATAGAGCTGCTTAGATATGTAGACTAACTCAGCAATATAATTTACCAAAAAGTTTCTTTAAAATTTTAACTCTTAGAGAGCTTTTCAGCTGTAAGGCGTCCCTTGCTTAAGACAAGATTGCCTAAAACTTTTCTTATACAAAGTATTTTTCTTTTTTCATTTGTTAATAATTTAATATTCTAGACAACTTTTTCAACTTGCACTCAGAATGAGAATAAAAGAAAAGTTTATGCAAGCAAGCCTGTAGAGATTTGTGTATTTCTGATTCGTTAATCAAATAGAACTTCTATAGAAGCTATCAGACTTCGCAGAATCAAAAGTGCTTAGTCATCAAAGTGGCTTAACGAGGTATCTATACGTGTAGCTAGCTCAACTATAAACAGTTTGACCTGATATTTGGCTGCTGTTGGCCCTTTTTCGCCAGCTGCCTCTCGCTCTCTCTCTCTCTCTCCCCCTTCTATCTCTCTGTCTCTTTCTGTGTGCGAATGTAGATGACCCAGGCAATTGTTTACAGCTCTTGGGCTTGATAGGACATTGGGTACATGCTTTGCATGAAATCACGTCGTCATCAGGCAGACATTACGAGTATGTTCCTGGGATTAAAGCAGCATCGAATTGGCACTTTGAATTTATAGCCGGCCGAGCTATACGAGTTGCGTGTGATTTTTATTGATGCTTCAGTTTCGTTTTTAGGACTCCTGACGGCAGATCCGAGACTGGGAATACTGCCTAGCCCTAGCCCACTTACGAACACTTTTCAGCAACTGTTTAACGGCCAGAAATGTTGTGCTGGGCCACGGGCGGGCGGGCGTTCCATGCGACAAATGTATGCAAATACATTAGGCAAAGCGTCTGCACTTTTCATTATCTCTTAGCCGGCGGAAACTGGGACAGGCTTAAGCAGTCTGTATTTGCATAAGCCTGCAAAATAATATCAAATATTTTGCATTCAATTATCGCATCTAAGCAGCTGCGCCTGCAGCCCAGGCTGGCCAAGTGGGCGTGCCAGTCGTGTGGCAGGTGCGAGCGCCGACTACGTGAGTTTCTCGCAACGTCGGCAGGGCGGGGGCAGGGGCTTAGGCCCAGGCACGGCAAACTTAATTGCAACGTAAAACGTATATAAGTGTATTATATATATATATGTATATAAGGTAAATATATAAGTATGTAATTGTGCTTATATATTTTTTTTTTGCGTTCATTTAGCTGCTGCTCTCAGATAATGAAGTTGTGCACAATTTTACCCTGCATTTATTGGGCCAAGGCAGAAGGGCTATAAGTTGAGCCGATGTAGGCTAATGGCATAGGCATAGCTTAAGTATGTAGGGGAAAAAAATACTTGTATATAAAGTCTTAAGGAATACTTAAGGAATCTACCAAAGTATCGATAATTTATCGATATTTATTAAGCTCTTTCAAACTATGCGCTCTCATGCCTGAATAGGCAGCACTTATGTATATATATAGAGACTCCCAATGATCTAATTATGCAAGTAAAAAGGCTACCATAAAATCTTATCGCATATCTCATATTTATCGATTCTTCTACCCTTAACTTCCTTAACTTTCTACTATCAACCAGATCCGGCCTTTTGGTATATACATATATCTTTCAAAGTTCTTTTATGCACTATAGGAAAACCATAATAGATAAAGGCTTTCATTATTCTTTGTTAAGTCTGCCAAATCTAGACTTCGACTTTCAATAGTTTACTCTTCACTTCTACTTTATCAAATCATTAGCTATAACGGTCATCATTTACTTGCTATATACCTCACTTGCCCCCCCCCTCCCTTACTCTTCAGTTCATTTTGTATGCGTGTGCATGATTGATTCGCATTTGTGTGAGTGTATGTAGCAAGCAGCTCTCTTAGCCTGGCTAGAGCTGAGCGTATCTGCGCGTAGTTCATTCCCTACTCTAACTTCTGCTTGTTTTAGTTTTACTAAAGTCTCTGTTGTTCTTTTTGTTGCTGTTGTTGCTGTTGCTGGCGTCTGTCGCTGTCGCAAGTTTTTAAAGCAGATTCTCATTACGCGATTGTAAAACTTTTAATGCTGTTCTTTTGTAAGTTTTTGGCCTTGCCGCCCACACACACCGACACACACCGCCGCACACCCATACAGAGGCACGCTCCACGCTCTGTCCATGGCTCTGGCCCTGACAGCTCATTGTTTTTCTTTAGCTGTTGCCTGTTGCCGCTCGATGTTGCTTTTCCTTTTGTTGCTGCTGTTGTTGTTGCCTGATTTATGTGATAATTTCAGTTGGAGTCTCTTCGACTCATATGCGTTCTGGGCTGCCGGATGCGTGCAGGATATGAGCCACTTTTACAGCCATACTTCGTAGTGATTGTTGTTGTTGTTGTTGTTGCCGCCTTTGTTGCTGCTTATTTTGCGTGCGTCTTTTTGGAGCTGCAACTTATTTTTATGTTTGCGCTACATGGCAGGAAGTAATCATCTTGATGGCTGTTCAAAATTTATAGCGCATTTTGTCTCATGTCCTCGCAGCAGCACACACTCTCTCCGTCTCTCTCTCTGTCTTATTGTCTTATTATTATTTCTTTTTTTCTTTTTTTTTTGTAATGAACTACACGATTTTAACATTTAAGCTGATGGCTGGCAGCTCGAGCCTAGCGAATAGCTAAGCAAAAACATTGCTGCGGGCCGAGCGACAAAAACCAAATCGCGTGGGGGCGTTTGTTATTCAATGTGGGCGTGGCGCACTTGCAAAGCTGAGCCACATATGTATGTGCATGTGTCGCAGACAGCTTAACACGGCCTTAATACTGTTTAACTCAACTGTCGCTAACGCTTTTAACCTGAGGTTAAATTTTCAATTTGCTTTCATGCTTCGCCCCGCACAGACACAGAGCACAGCCCCATGACCAAAAACCCCAACCAGGCGAGCAGCTGGCATAGACCAAGCCAGACGACAACAACGGGGCTTTTATCTACACCCACACACACACACACACACACACACGCACTCATGTGTCTATGGTTGGGTAGATTGCATACATATGTATGTATTATCTATGCATGCCTCTGTTTCGCCAAACGCCCGAAGCTTTCTGTGTGCCACAGCAAATTATTCACCAAGTTGCGGCAATACCCTAGCCAGCGAAAGCCTCATAACTTGAGCAGAAACTTGGTCCAGCCAATAGCTCGCCAGAGCTGCAGCTGTAGCTGGGGCCAATTAGCCGCACTTGCTTAATTCCGAGAGTTTCCAGCACTTTTACAGTTAGTTGGCCAAACTGAACTGAAGGACATGCAAATCACACAAAAAGTGGCCAAAGAGGAAGACCAGTTTGAATGGGCCACAGTTCGATACAGTTATTAATGCCAAATTAGTTCACATTGAGGCATAATGCGGAGAATGTAAAAATGCGAAAATTCACAGAGTTAGGCGGAAATGTTGAGTATATTGAGTACTCACATATGAGTACAAAATTCATTGAATGAATCAATAAATTTCCTTGAAATAGTGAAAAATGTATTAAAATATATTAAAACAGTTTTGTTTTTAATTATTATATTTAGAATAGAACAAATATTTATAAAAAAAAAAAAAAAAAAAAAAATTAGACATTTTATATATTTTTCATATAATTAATCAAATTAAAGCAACAAAATAAAAATAAAAATAAAAATGATAATTATATTAAAAAAAATACATAAATTAAAAATTTATTTATTACAATAATAGTAATAATAATAATATATGATAATTATAAAAAAAAATAAATACATTATAAATTTATTTATTACAATAATAGTAATAATAATAATATACCTTATACATATATATCTAAGAAAAAAAAAAAAAAACTGTAATATGCATATTTTTTTACATTTTTAATTAAACAAATTTTTATTTTAATATGATAAATATTATAAAAAAATATATTTATAATAATTTATGCTTTTCTCACTAGCTCAATAAAATTTCATAAATACATTTTTATTTATTTCCCTATGATTTTAAAGTATTATTAAAATACCTATTCATTTCATAGCATTTCCCTTATATAATACTTAATTCCAAATTAATTTCCATTTCATTTTCAAAGTATTCACGATTTCGACTTGATGACTTGGCACAAATTCCCTTTAGAATACATGAATATATGTATATGGGTATATGTATGTGTATGTGTATGCGTGTCTGCCCACTCGGCGTGTGGCTCTGTTTTGCTTTAAGAGTCAAGACACACAAATACTTGTCTAAAAAGCACGTAGTCGTGCACTTGACTTTGGCTGGCCAAAAACAAAAAGCAAAAAGAAAAATTGAAAATGAAATTAATGCTCAAGGATTTTATTAGGTTTTTTTTTATATTTTATTTTCCCCTCGCTCAAGCAACAACGGCAAGGACGCACAAAATTCCAACAAATTCCAACATATTTCAGGCACTAAACTTTTAGCCAGCTTTGCGCTTTGATAATAATCTAATTTGCGAACTAAAAAGTTGAGTCTTTTGTTGTGCAGTTGCACACATATTTATATATATACATAAATATGTAAAATACATAGCTGTTGCTGGCCAATTAATATAATCCTAACGCTCAATATGCAAACATTTTCGAAATGTTCAAATTTAAATTATTACGAAAGTGACAAAACAACAGAGCGAAACGACGCTTCAACAATTTGGGCAAAAAGCGGTTAACGTTTTGTGGTTTCAATTCGTTTATTTTTTTGGTTTTGTATCTTTTTTTTTGTTGCATACTTTTTAGCGCGCATGCAAATGCTTCCACATCCGCTTCCGCTCGAAGGCGTCACGAGCGAATTAGCAGCTACGTGTGTGAGTGTGTGTGTGTGTGAGTGTGTGTGTGGGTGTGTGTGTGCAGCTAGTTGACAATTGAAAAATATTGCATAAACTGTTGGCATTTGAACCGTTAGCTAATCCTCTTAATCAGATGGGACACGCCTGATGAGCAATGAATTAAAATTATTATATTACATAATTTAATTAATTAAAATTATTGTTTGCACTGCTCAAACTTGCTCTCCTCCTCCCATTTTTTTTTCTTTTTTTTTTTTTGTGTTAGCCTGCATCTAATTAAAGCTGTTTAAGCTTTTAAGCTGTTAAGCTGCTTCATATTACATATCTCTCTCTCTCTCTCTCTCTCTCTCTCTCTCTCTCTCTCTCTCCCACTGTCTATATATTTAATATATATTTTTTGTCTGGTTTTTTGTTTCAGAGGTTCAATGGCTGGCGGCATTGTACAACACTGGCTCTGCTGCCATGTTAAATGCTGTAAATGACACGAAGTCACGTGTTAGAATTTGCGACTTTGGCGCTTGTTAGCGCCTGTTTGCCTGTTAGCTAATGCCTAAAACGTATTTGCTGTTCCCTGTAAAATGCCATTCAAGTCGTTGTCCAAGACTCTGAGCAACGTTCCTCGTAGCATGTGCAACAGCCAATACGAAAGTCACTAAATCTCAAAAAGGAAAACCAATTACGGCCATTACCACATGTGGCAATTACAACGAAACTTACGCCAACCTAACAGCAGCTCTCCCACTCTCTCTCTCCCTCTCTCTCTCTCACTCTCTCACTGTGTGCACGCGCCGTAACAGCAAAGTCTCATTAGTTGTTCGCCAAAACGAATGATGAGAGCAGAGCGCAGCGCCAGCCCAGAGGCGGGCCCCTTGGGGCTGTGCTGAATCGTGTATGGATATGGCTACGCTTGGCTCGGCGTCAATGGTAATGACGCTTAGTATTATGGCCAAGATGATGGCCAGCAGCAGCTTAATGGATGCCAGGCCGAGCTCCACCTTGCAGCTGCAGCTAATGGAGGCTGCAACACACGCACACATACACACACACACACACTGTCCCCACTGCTGTTCAATCAATTTGCGGCATTCGCTATTTTTGCCATGTAGTTTCAATATTTTCGTTAGCCACAACAGAATCGTTTTAAAAGCAAATATTATATGTCATATGTATATACAAACACACACATACATATAAATATATCACATATATAGTATTTTCTTTTGCTTTTTTATATGTTGGCGCTCTCATTCCACCCGAAAATCATTTCGCCTCAATTTCTAGCGAGGCCCACAGAATAATTTAAAGCAGAAAAAAAAGAAGAAGAATGTGCATAAATTACAACAACAGCTGGCAGAATATGCATACCCTGCAGGCATCAAATTAGTATCAATTGGGTATGATATTAATGGAGGGCGGAGGTTCGATGAGCAATGTGGGCGAGGAAAAGTCACAAATTTAACGATTTTTGGGTTAATATGAAATTTAGAAAAATATTTAAAAATATGTGAATATAGGTGAGTGCAAATAATTGTGGAAGAAATAGAGGGGAGAATACTTCAGTTTAGATGTTGTATGAGAGAAGCAGAAAAAATTGATGTGAGTGAGATGTGAAAAAATTAAATATATAACATGGATAACAGAGCATAAATAAGCTTTGAGTGCTTGTTACTAAACTAAAGTAAGCAAGTTAGAACAGCAGAGAAGTTAAATATACTGCTTGGATTTTATCACATTTAAATTGTTGTCTAAGAATGTGTACAATACTGCTATATGCACATGTGTATATTAAAATAAAATTATAAATGCATTGTGAAGGATCTTCGCATTAAATAAGCTACCAGATCGATATTTATCGATTTCACAACATGATGTATACTTAAGAGAAAATATAAATTCAAAACAGACTTAAATCCTAGAAATATACCTAGTTTTTATACAACTATACAGACAGACAAGCAGAGCATAGGTCAAGCTCAGCTCGATACGAATAGGCTAAGTTACGCCTGCACACTTTTCTGTTTCAGAGTGAGAAAAGTATTCAGATGCTACAGCTACTTGTACATGTATTGGTAAATATATAAATATAAATATATTAGAGTACATATGTCAAATTTGCTCTATATTTATAAATGCTATTTACATGTACATATATACCACATCAATTACTATGACTGATCAATATTTTTCCAGGGTATCGAAAATGCTCGCATGCTCAATGTGCAACAATAGTTTCTTTTGTTTATTTTCGAATGCATGCATCATGTGGTTTACGTATTATTTTCTTCTTCGCTTTTTCAGCATTCAGTATTTTTTTAATTTTTTTTTTTAGTATTTTTCCTTTGTTGTAATTTTTTTGGGAAAATTTCATTTAGCGAATTGTTTGGCGGGCAGAGCCGTAAATTTGCGCTAGTAAAAAAATTTAGTTGCGCAAGGACATGTGTGCGTGTTTACAGGAGCAACATGGAAAATCAACATGCGACATATAAATTTCATGATATTTCATAGTTTATGCGCGCGCCGAGATGATCTATCATGCATATATATATATAGCATACTATATATAGCATATATATTTATATACATATATTTGCGGCACTTTTATTTCAGCACATGCAAAAAGCCATTAACAATAACACGATACGCGGTGCAGTGGAATCAGATAGAGGGGCGGGGGCGGGGGCGGTGCTAGACTCGGGACATTGTCTCATTAGCATATTGCGTGGCGGACGCCTATTTGGGAATATCGATAAAGTTCGTTAAAAAGATTGAAATGTGCGATTTGAAGCGATTTACCCAATGTGCCAACAAGGCTGCCAACTAGGGGAAAGCCGGGGCTGCTGCTCTTGTCGCATGAGAATTGAAAACAAGGGTTGCTGCTGCTGCCAGAGAGAGAGTGAGTGAGTGAGAGAGAGATGGAGAGAGGGGGCGTTTGGGTCGGGGTAGACTCTTGGAGTGGGGAACGCTGTTTTGACACTTGTCACCATTAAGCTAAGCAGCTAGGGGTGTAAGCTGTATGTGTATGTATGTATGTGTGTGTGTGTGTGTATTGCTGGCAATTTTTAGCTGGCTTTAAACTGCTGCCAAGCGGTTTCACATCGTTCGTTGTCGACGGCTTTTATGCTTTTTAAGTCAGTTTAAGATTTTGACAGCCAGCGACAACGAACGAAAACTCTATACACTAAGCGTAGAGTCGATATAAATATATGTTGCATTATGTAACCCAGATAGAAGAGGAAGAAAATATATAACTAATCTGATCTTTATAAGTTTACTTGGTTGTTGTCAACGTTTCAGCTGCCAATATGCTGAACTGAAGTCGGAGTACGGAAGAAAACAAATTTTGCTCTTTCGCTTGAATACCCCCATTAAAAACTTTATTAATCCAAATTCGATTGACTGCTATGACAACAAATTACTCTTAATGTGCTCTCCAACATCTGAGGACATATTCGAGGCTCTTGTTTCATGTTTTCTTATAAAGTCTCTTGAGTTTGCAGATTCATTTTGAGTTTACAGCAGATCAAATGTGAAGCAGTAACAAAAAAAGTTACTTTTTTGTATTACTTATAGCTGTAAGAGTATTTGAAATTCGGCATGACGAGAATTTATTTTTTTATTTTCGTTCCTTGTTGTATTGGCTGCACATGTCCTGCCAAGCCCCCAGACGGCAACAGTCCTGCTCCTGCTCCAGCTTCACCTCCTGCTACTGCTGCTGTTGTTGTTCCCGCTCCTGCCACTGCCACTACTCCTACCACTGCCGCTTCTCCGGCTTCTGTTACTGCTGCTGCTCCTGCTCCAGCCTCATCTCCTGCCACTGCTCCTGCTGCTGCTGCTGCTGCTGTTCGACAACTGCTCGTTCGTTTCTTTTAGTCATTTGGGTAGCAGAGCGCGGATTACGTTTTTATCCCAGTGTCCTGGAAACACTTTCACAGCCAATTTTATTATACGCGCGCGTTTCGCTGCCTTTTGTTGATATTATTGTTGCTGTTGTAGTTGATGCTGCTGCTCCTGCTACTGCTGTTTCTACTCCTGCTCCTGCTTCTACTCCTGCTGCTGCTTCTGCTGCTGCTGCTGCTGTTGTGCATTTTTATGCCGCATATAAATAAATCTGTTAGTTGTGCATGTTTACGACTTTTTAAGCCAGGTCCGCCGACAGGGGCGTGGCAGCTAGAGGCCGTCCAACAACTTGTGCACAAGCGTCAATTTTATGCACACTTCGCTGTGTAAATAGCGTAAAATTTTGTCACCGAATGCATGGAAAAGCCCAACGACTCGCGCTTGCACAACAATTTATGCTAATCTTATGAGGAAGTCGAGCAGGTACACACATATATATACCCCATATACCCTGCAATTGCAGCGACACTGGTGTCAATTGGTCAGCAATTCAAAGTTAAGCAACGGTCAAACTATAAATGAGAATTCCGACCGTGGGGAGGGCAAGGGCATGGGCCGGGGGCGTGTCAGCTAAAAGAATGTGTATTTTATGCTCTGCACTTGAGTGCGTAATTTTATGAGGCGCTTTTCGCTTTTATTAGCAGCGCCCGACAATAAACTGTTTATGTTTATTATTTCCTGATGACCTACGTGCGAAAGGGCCACCCAAAGCAAAGCAAAGCGAAAGCCAAGCCAAAAGCAAAAGAAAGAGAGTGAAAGTGGATGTAGAAGAAGTTGGAACAACAAACACTCTCAACGAGCGTCTAAATAGTGGCCAAGCAGCAAAATGAATCACTTACGGCCATTTGCCAGCAACAACAACAACAACAACAACAGCAGCAGCAGCAGCAGCAGCGACGGCGGCAGCAGCAGTTGGCTGGAAAAGTCCGTGCAATGCTTTTTGGAGTAGTAAAACCGGAAAAAGCGCCCGTGGGTCGACTGCGTAAATTACAAATTAGCAATCACACTAAAACTGCGGGGCACACAGCCGCCCGAAGGTATAGAGTGTGCGTGTGTGTGTGTGAGAGGACGATCGTGTGCTATAAATCGAGCCGAAAGCGCAAAACTTTTCATATTCAAAGCGTCAACTCATTAAACGACTAACTCAAACTACGGCACAGCTCCAACTCGCATCGAATGAAGCACGAAAAACAAATCAAAATGGCAGCACACAGATACACACACACACACACACACAGACACTCAGACAGAGACAGCATGAGGTATACGAGCTAACGGAAACGGATGCGTGTGCGTTGAGCAATTCGAAAACGGAAATCAAAAATTGACCCAAAGCTGAAAGAGCTGAAGGTATGAATAGACGAAGCAGCGAGAGCAAGATAGAGAGACAGACAGAGAGAGAAAGAGAGAGAGAGAGAGAGAGAGACTGAGAGTGAGCGTGAGAGATGGTGGCAGCTGTAGCTAAGGCCAGACCTCCATTAAATCGACACCTAGTGCGATAGCAAATGCCAAATGATGTATAAAAGTAGCAGAATAATAAAAATTTATTGAGAAATAAAAAACAATTTAATTTATTAGTATTTAGTGTGGCAAAGGAAATAATCGATGTTATAAATTTTTGATACCGAAAGGAGAGGCGAGGCAATGGCAGCCATACGAGAGTATATGCCAAGTGGCTGGCCAAGTGACTGAGTGTGTGCGGTTGTGTGTGTGTGGGGGGGGGGGGGGGGGGGGGGGGTGTGTGTGAGTGTGTGGGTTGAAAGGCACATCGAAAACAAATGAATTGGAATACATTGGCAGCCCAAATAAAGCGGATATGCTGCCGGATACGTGTACGTGTGCCTTGCTCTATCTCTTTCTCACTCTCACTCTCACTCCCTCTCTCTCAGCGTGTGTGTGCGTGAGCGTGTACGTGTCTATTTGTGAGTTAGTGTTTTAGAAATTCGACTCGGATGTGAAGTTCAAACGCTTATCAAGTGTGTAGATCTTACTTATGAGTTTAACGGCCAGGCCAAAAAGCCGGAAAGCAAGAAGGCCAAAGCCAAAGCCGACGTCGTGGCCAAAGGAAGGGCCAAATTTGTTGTAGGTCCGGATAATTTAATTTATTGTTTTCTCTGTTAAATGATGCTCAAGAGTATAATTTCGGGCACAGCACACAGAACGCGACTAATGTGCGCACAAATTGCCACAAAGGCTGGACAGGCGGCGGGCAGGCGGTGGGCAGCGACGCGTCGCTGGCCTATCGATCCGTCTCTCTGACCTTTGATGCGTGGCAGAGCGGATGCCAGCAGCAGCTAGCTGGAGCTGGGAGCTGGAGCCTGGAGCCTGGCTCGTTGACAGCAAGTGGTTGCATAAAGTGCTCAAAAGGCTTTAAGCAAACACACACACACGCACACACGCGCTCAAAATATGCAAATGCTGTTTTCGAAACTCTGGGCGCAAAACAATGCACATTTTAATTTTAGCCCAGTTTGTTGCCTCTAAACACGGCAGCAGCAACAACAGGCAACACAAACAGGCAGCAGCAGCAGCAGCAGCAGGAGCCGGGCTGCAGGATATGTGCCAATAAAAAGTTTGGCAAACAAAGTTGGCGTCACAAAACTGTAACTGCAGCACGCTGCGGCATCACAGGCTCGACCCAAAAAATTAGTCTGGCCTACTCAGCAGCCCCGCACTGTGGAACGTTTTCAGCACTTTTTGCGACACTTTTTTTCAGAGCTCAGTTCGAAAGTGGAAGTTTTGCTTGAGGTTCTTTAAACTCCTTGATAAAACTTTGCAGGCGAATCTGAAAAAATTGTTTAATTTTAACGCAACATCTGTCAGCATAACATATGCTAACTTACGGTAATTTAGCTGGAGCAGCGAATGCATTAGGTTAACAGAAAAATCAAAGTCTGTTTTCATTTAAGCTATTAGTAGGTTTTAATGATAGCTAACATTATATATTTATGTATTGAAGCCAACAATTATAGCTAGCAACAGCGGCTAACAGATACAGTTAACAGCTGTAGCTAACATACAAAGCTAACAGCTGAAATTTAGAACTGAAGTTCATATTTGAAGATGACAGCTGAAGTCGACATTTGGAGAAACATGTGTAAGCTAAACCGCGAGCGCTAAACTTAACAGACGTTCGCTTAACATATCTGTAGACTTTGCAGCTGATGTTTATATGTGGGTTAGATGTAAGCTTGACTACTGAAGGCTCGAAAATATGTAAGCTTAAACTACATTAAAAGTGCAAAATTGTTCAGCCGCTGTCAATGTAGTGTGAGGAACATAGCTATGCATACAGTTTGAGTTTACAGCTGTTAACTCAAGAGCAGCCTATCATGTTAACATTGCTGCTGCAGCAATATACAAATTTCCCATTTCTTTTAGCAATAAAACTGCTCAAGTATTCCACAGTACAAAAGCCGTGCTACACACACCGAAACACACACACACACATGCAGATAAAGTTAAGTAAACCCGATTTCGACTAGCCGACTTAATTAAACTGCATTTGCGTAGACAACTTGCGCTAAGTTTTTCCGAAAAATTCAACCGCTGAATTGGCCAAAAATGTCTGAGTGTGTGTGTGTGTGCGTGTTCAGCTGTCACAGACAGTTGGCGGGCAGTGTAAGAGAGAGAGAGATAGAGCGGGTGCAGATCGGTGAGAGCAGCAGAGGCTGAGGGTTGCCACATAAACGTTGTATAAATAATGCAATTTATGTGCAGCGCATAAAGAAATGTGCTGTAGCCAGACACTAAGGCACTTGTATTATGCATGTCGCTTTTTCTGTGCACAGGCTGCGCCAAGGACTCGCTGGCACACACACACACACTTGAGCTTGCCATGGGCGATATGGCAACGCTGGCTGCACTTTTGCTCTCTGCCATCAACGAAATCTCTGCCTCCCCAAACGAACTTAAAGACCTCAAATTGTTGCCAAGCGACAAGTTTGAATTAGAGCAGCCAAAATGTTGGGCAACTTCTCCTTATGCTTACGTAGTCATCAGTCGAGTGTCGACACGTGCGCTGCTTCTCCTACTTTATATTTGCGGCAATTCAATCAACAGCAACAACAACAAACAGAGTTGACCAGAATGGTCAAAAAGCCAAAAGCCAAAAGCCATGGGATAGCTGCGTTAAGCTTACGGCAGTCAGGCCAGGAGAGATTATGATAATGTGTGAGCTTTTCCGTAAATTCGTTTAATCGAAGCGAAAGCAATAATACTTAAATGATTTCATTTCAGTACAGCCTAAAGAGTTGAAGAGCCATACTGCTGAGAGTCAAGTTGTTGATATAACTTATATCTAAAGGAGCAGGAGAAGCTTATATGAAACAGAGCATTTGAGAAAATATTTGTCATATGAGCTTGTTACATCAATAACATAATATGCAGTTAAATTCTAAAGTTAACAGCAGTGTCTAATAGAGTAGAGAAGCAAAGTATGTTAGCAGAGTCTAGCAGCAGAATCTTTCAGCAGACTATAGCAGCAGAGCCTAATAGCAGAGTGTTGCACCAGGATCTTACAGCAGAGTATAGCAGCAGAGTCCAACAGCAGAGTCTAGAAGAACAGTTTAATAGCAGAGCATAGCAGCAAAGTCTAAAAGCAGAGCCTAACAGCATAGTTTAACAGCAGAGTCTAGCAGCAGAGTCTAATAGCAGAGTCTAGCAGCAGAGTTTAACAACAGAGTAGAGCAACAGAATCTAGCAGTAGAGTTTAACAACAGAGTCCAACAGCATAGTATAACAGCAGAGTCTAAAAGCAGAGCCTAATAACAGAGTCCAGCAGCAGAATTTTACAGCGGAGTCTAACAGCAGAGCCTAACAGCAGAGTCTAATAGCAGAGTCTAGCAGCAGAGTATAACAGCAGAGTCTAGCAGTAGAGTTTAACAACAGAGTCCAGCAGCAGAGTCCAGCAACAGAGTCTAAAAGCAGAGCCTAACAACAGAGTCCAGCAGCAGAATGTTTCAGCAGAGTCTAACAGCAGAGCCTAACAGCAGAGTCTAGCAGCAGAGTCTAATAGCAGAGTCTAGCAGCAGAGTATAACATCAGAGTAGAGCAACAGAGTCTAGCAGTAGAGTTTAATAACAGAGTCCAGCAGCCGAGTCCACCAGCAGAGTCTAAAAGCAGAGCCTAATAACAGAGTCTAGCAGCAGAATATAACAGCAGAGTTTAATAGCAGAGTCTGTTACTGTAACAGGGGTGTAGGTGAGCGGCTGAGTTGTGGTAGTTTTAAGCTAGTGTCTTTGCGTATCCTCTCTCTCTTTCTCTCTTTATATTGCAATAAAATCATTTTAAATATGAATGTCAATTTACTTGCAATGCATTGACTGTGCTTAAGCAGCTCAGCGTTAAGCAGCTATACGCATACATATAAATATACCCTAGAGTATTCAAACGTTCTTATTTAAGTTGTGTTATTTTTTCTGTTAATTTTCATTTTCATATTTTTCACGATTTTTGTTCTTTTTTTGTTCGCCGTTTTCTTGCGCCTTTGATGATGTTAAAGAAGCAAGCCGTTTGGTTTGCTTGGCTTGGCTTGGCTTGGCTTGACGGAGCTGGGCGGGGCTGGGCTGGGCTTGGCCAGTCGTTGGATTTTATGCCGACATGCCCGCGCATTTTAATTAAGAAATTAAATTAAATACAAACTGATGCGTAACAGATTCCTCGTTACTAATTAAAATTCAATTTCTTGCCATTAAAATGAGCAGCAGCAGCAGCAGAGGCGGCGGCAACAACAGCGTCAATTACAAGCGCAAAACCCTTCGCACCGGAAACCAGCAACTTGCCATGCCGTGCGGCAAATGGGGCATGGCCACGCCACTCCCACCGCCCATCGCCCAATTGTGTGGCACACACACACACACATACACACAGAGAGACAGAGAGCGAGCATGGAGAGTCGGCAAATTAAGCACGCAAAATTAATACGCAATAAAAAAGCAATAATAAAAGCCAAAGTCGAGCCAGACCGAACGCCCGAACGCCCTGCAGCCCAGCAGCCCTAGAGATAACTGAAAACAATTTGTAGTCCTCGCTGAAACACTCAACTTTTATGTGTTTCTCCTATTCGAAATTGAAAACAGCAAAATAAGAAAATACAACAACAACAACAACGACAAAATATAATAAGAATAAGTAAATGAAAATTAAGAAAATTATTTTGCTAATGGCGTAAAACTTGGTGTAGTTGCTGCTACGACTCCTGCTACGTCTCCTGCTGCTGCTGCTGCTGCTGCTGTTCCTCTTCGTTGGTTTAATTAAACAATTTTTGGATATTGCAGCAGACGTTTGATTGATTCACTTCAAAATTAAACGCTCAAGCGCGTTGCGTGGTCGGGCGTACGGGTTGCGGTTAAGTGTGGGGCGTGCCATGGCGCACACACACACACACTCACACACATTCGCACAAAGGAAGAGCGAGAGACAATGGACAAGGCACAGCCAGGGCCGGCAGGCTGAAAGCCAAACAAAAGCTACAAAATACTTGACGCAACTAACCCGAGCATTTTGCTGCGAGCCACGCCCATTTAGTAGAGCTCCTCCTCTGTCGGCAGCTGGTGGGGTAACATTGTTTGCCATTTGCCAGACTAAACGCCATAACAAAGCGAAGCAACAGCAGGCAACGAGCTCGGCTTCAAAAAGGGGTAGCAAATTACTTAAGAAAACTGTTGTTGGCTTATTGGATTAGGTAAAGGCTGCAAAGAAAGCGGGCGGGTGGGAGAGTGAGGTGGAGAGGGAGGGGCTGCTGCGTTTTAGATCTTTCAACGCACAATTACCAGCGGCTCTTTTATAATTTCTTTAGCAAGCGGCCTGCGGGGCCTCAGCAAACCATCAGCAAATGTCTTTAAAGCTGAGGACCGCTTCAACTTTTTCGCTTTTTCCCTTTTTTTCCGCTCAAATATTTGCCCAGCTCAACTTTGCAGTTTCCCCATTTCCCTTTGCAATCGGCGGTTTTTCATACACTAGCTAAAGGTATTGCAAATATGTCATAAATGTTTGCTCCGACATACCTGACAGGCATGCCGAAATAGCTAGAGAGAGAAGCCGCTCAGGCTCACATTTGAAAATATCTCGACGATAGTTGAGATAATATAAGGAAAGTTCTGATCTTGGCATTTGCCAGCTTAGATATATATCACTTCGATTGTAATCTATATGAGAATTTGTCGTATATCACAGAGAAAGTCAGCGATACGGGATTGCCTATGTACTCTTAAAAAAAAAAAAATAAATAAATAAAAAAAAAACATGAAATCATTTATGAGAACCTAAAGGAACCTTTAGTTAGCTTAAAAGCCTTTCTTTATTTTATTAAAGATTTTTTCCCAACTTGTTTGTCTTCTCTTATAAATCAACTATTCAATATTTCGTTTCAGTCATTTATAAAATAAAAAATATTAGAATAAAATAAAAAATTAAAATAAAATAAAAATGTGTGGGAAAAATGTGCTCACACATTTTCATATTAAAATTGAAATTTCATATTTTGTTGTTTAGCTTTTATTAATATTTATATATTGTAAATTATTTTTAGATTATTCATTTGCTAATATTAAGTAAAAATTGATGACTTAGGTATTAATTGTAATTAAATGTATATATTTTTTATATACATATATTTATTACATATATATATTATATTTAAATTTTTGTATATATGTATTATATTTTTATTTCTTTGTTAATCGATTAATATTTATTTATTTATTATTAAATTATGTATATATGAGATTTTTGTTCTACATTTATATAAACAAATAAAATATTTTTATTTTCATACATGATTTTAAGAGTTCAGAAAGAGATAAAGAGAGCGTATATATCATATATAGTAGATTCCCTTACATGCCATACATACATTTATAATATCTCTCTATCAAGTCATTTATGAATCAGTAACATTTCGTATATTTGTGTTTGAATAATTAATATTATTCATTTTCCTGCACATTTCTCCTTCAGCTCAGCTCACAGAGAATTGAGCTACTCTGCCCCATCTAGATGCTCGTTCGCTAGGGTATTTCACGTTGCGCTACTCTCTGCACATAAATATTCCCCTACGCTCTGGTATTGTTATGACCATGTCAAGTTGCGAGTACTATTTGTTTTTCAGCTGCTTGGGTCCAATGGCGAAAAGAAAGAGAGAAAAACAGGGGGAGAGAGAGAGAGAGAGAGAGAAAGAGGAAAGTATAGGGAAAGGAATATAAAACGGTCGCATTTACCCCTGAGGCCTGTTTTGGCGTATTGTTACACAATTTTGTTGAAATTTATTTACAGAGTTTATGCCACACAGAATCAACATTGAAGTTGGCAAGCGGCGAGTGGCAAGCGGCAAGCGGCAAGTGGCATGTGGCAACAAGCAACAACAACAACAGCAGGGGCAACAAAATCGAGAGCCAAAGCCAAGACCAATATCGAGCCAAAACATTGCGCCAAGTTCTGCTACTAAATTTCTATTCCCAGTGCATGGAAAGTTGCCTCGTGCCTCGTGCCACATGCCGCGTGCTGTGCATGCTAAGCAGCAGCTGCGCTGAGGTCAGAGAGGTAGGCAGAGATCTATTGGCGGGGACGGGGGTCAGGGAGGGCGGTGGCCAAAGCGGGCCACACAAACAAGATAATAAGTTCATAAGTATTATTTGCAACATAATCTAGTTGCCCCGCCACGCCCCCTCTCGCACGCCATCTCTTAACGATTTTAAAATTCGCTGCAAAAAGTTGAAATCGTGTCAGAGAGAGTTTTTTTTTTTCTCATCTTATTTTTATTTTTTTGCCGCCATTGGCACAGGATATTGGCAAAGGCAAGGGAAATGCATAGATCTGCGGCCAAAGTGGCTTGGGGGGTATAGGGCAGGCCAATGGAGACGCGACTGCATCCGGCGCTGCCCGAAGCGCGAGCGCCCTGATTGCATCTTCATAATTCAGAGTTCAAGCGACAGGCGCCGCGGTTCATTATGAACTCTCGAACGATTCCCCCTGGCCAATTAATCACAGTGCGTTAAGTAAACAGCAGCTGCCTGTTTAGCGGCAACTCCGGCTAATAGCATTTTCAGTTTGCCTAGCGAACGGAAACTTTCGACTAAGTGCAATTTATGAGTGCAGTGCGCAGCGCGGCGGCAACTCGGCAAAATTTGTTTACAACTTGGGCGTTAATTGACATCAACCAGAGCTGCACCAAAGCAGCAGCAGGAGTAGCAGGAGTAGCAGCAGCCCAGCCAAGCACAACAAGGTCAACAACAAACCAAACCAAACCAAAGTTGGTTACACAATTGGCTACACAAAATGCTGCCAACGCTTTTTCATCTGTTCCTTTTTTTCTGTTTTATTCTCAAACTCGAGAAGCAAAGTTTTCGAATGTTATTCAACACCTTTCGACCCTGAAGGTTACCTTTTCACTGACTTTTTAAATACTTCTCATAAGCCACGAAACACGATGAACTTCGCATCGAGCTGACAATTAGGGCTGAATGCGAGTCCCTGCGCCAAATCGATGGAAATAGTTTCAGTTACTGATTCGGCTTAAA
The DNA here is from genome assembly GCF_054131105.1 of Drosophila navojoa. Lineage (NCBI taxonomy): Eukaryota > Metazoa > Arthropoda > Insecta > Diptera > Drosophilidae > Drosophila > Drosophila navojoa. Next base: position 1,853,291 of record NC_142890.1, read on the forward strand.
GTTTAGAGTTGGCTTAATAGAATTAAAAGCGAATTGGAACGTCAACGTATTAAGCAACTGTTGGATGAAATTGAGATTGGCTGAAGTAAGCAAGTAGCTTAGATAATGTCATACCCTGGTCTAATATACTTGGGGTTGGGTTAAACTGAGCTGAGACGAAGTCATAGAATCAGCTACATATATCTCGATACAGTTTGAGAACGGCTCAGGAGAAGTAAGAAAAACAGAGCTGGCTGTCATTTCTAATCAATATTTATATGAAGGTTGAGCATGGCTTATGTAAAGTCAGCTTCATTCATATATCTCGCTAAGCTTTGATAGGAGCTAATGAAAAGTATGGGCAGCCACACGCTTACATTTCAAGTCTAATGAATGTATATACAGTTTGAGAGCCTATGATGAAAGCCATGAAGGAAACAATCATATAATTATATATAGCTGGAGATAAGCTAATAATAAAGTCTATGAGATGCAGCTGCTTGAATATATGTACATATCTAGGTAAAGTTTGAGAATGGCTTATAATAAGTATAGATGAAGTTTGACTAGAGATACGGTAGTGACTAGAAAAAAGGTTCGGGAATGCAGTTTCGAAGTCATTCGCTTACATTTACATTTGAGAACAGCTGGTAGATAGAATCATAAATATACAGTTCTAGAATCGACTACAGTTTTAAAAAAGCTGATAGACAGTATTAAACGTACAGCTCTACAGCCATATGCTTACATAATGGATATATATATATGTAAACAGCTTGAGAGTGGCTGCTAGATAATCGTATATGCAATAGAATAACAAATAAGTATACATTATTAGAGTCGACTACTTACATAGCATATCTAAATACAGTTTATGAATTACTACAGTTTTACAGTCGTAGATTTACATAATGGGTAATGTACATTTCTATATACAGTTTGAGAGTGAGTGCTAGAATGACCATAGATGGACTTTGAGAAGAGATTGTAGATAGACTCACAAATATACATTTTAAGAGCTAAATACTTACATTTCAGCCAACGAATCAAATTTATTAACACTATTCTCAAACTCCATTTCATTCAAGTTCAAAGATTTAACTTGCTTTTAATTTAAATGACAAAAGCAGGTATTTCGCGTTAGTTAAAAGTTGTATTGCAATATTTTAGAAACTTCATCGAATGGATTTCTGAAATCGCCAACTCTTTATCCGCAACTGCAGCGCATGCCATGACCTTAACTAACCTTTGCAACATGAAGCTCCAGGAGTTGCCCCAATTGGAGCAGCCATTGCAGCTAAGTTGCTCTGAAGTTTTCATCAGCAATTAGTTTGGCACGGCAGCAACATCAACTGCAGCTGCACAAGCCACGCACAACACAAACACACGCATACATGCGAAAAAAAGCGTAAAAAAAACGGGCAAAAAATTAATAAAACAGCAAAGTAAAAGTAAATCCTCAGAGCATAGTAAATCAATGTCGCCTTAATCCTCGCATAAGGCACTTTATCAATCAATGCAGAAAGGATTTGGCATGAGTTTGCCTTTATGTCAACGCCCGAGTAAGAGCAGGGGAGCGGGGTTCAAGGGAGGCAGGTCGTCGATGACAAAGCACATACTCAGAGCGAGAGGGAGGGGGCGAGGCAGATAGAACGCGACGTAAAGTAATAAGCGGTAAAACAAAGTAAGACTAAATAATACAGTAAATCACAAGCTAATGCCACACTCACAGACACACACACACACGCACACACACACTTGCACACATTGGCAGGCATTGAAGCAATCAAATTAAATCCCAATCGCACACTTAGACAGACATAGGCTAGGGTACTTGGGTAACGGCAAAACGGCGATAAAGCGTTATGGTTCATTAGGCGCAACGAGTGCGAGTGCGAGGCTGCTTACATAACAGCCGTACCTACAACAACAACAACAGTATGAGCAACAACAACACCATTTAGCCGAGTTTACAATCAATGCGTAGCATATCATGGCTCATGGCTCAGGCTTCACCTTCACACACACACACACACACACTTACAGAGGGTAGACTCTGGCTTAGGGGTTGCTGGTGCAGCAGCAGCAGCAACAGCACTTAATGTCAATATCATTAAGTGTGCGACCATATGGCAGACTGAGTGACTGACCCAGCCCAACAACCACCACCTAAGCCACTCGAACCCACTGCAATTGTCACCCAATCCTGCACGCGGCGACACTTGGCCAATGTGTGCTGCAACAAATTGTTAAGCCAAACAGGGCTTACGAAGGTACTCGAGCGTGGGCTTAGCTCGCGCCAGGCACTGAGCACATGAATAAATAACTCACGATATTTGCCGCCTGCCAGCCCTAGGCTAAGCCGGAATGGACAGACGGCTGCCGATCGCTGAGAACTTTGGGACTTTGATTTGATTGAAGCGAGTTTGCTTAACGATTTATGTTGTCAGCTTTGGCATCAAAATGAACTTGACTGAATGAGACGGAAATATTTTGCAAGTAAATAAAATAAAACATAAATATTGACAAAAAAAAATTCTCAACGTTCAAAAACTATTTTTTATATGATTGTAATATATTAAAAGTAAATGAATTAATTTGTTTTATTAAGTAAAATTAATTTTAATATAAAATATATATATATATATATATATATATATATATATATTTTTTTTTTTATAAATTTGTATTAATTTTTTTTATGATTTTTTTTTAATATATAAAAAATTACTCATTTAAATTTTATAAAACATAAATATTACAGAAAAAAGTTTCAACATTCAAAAACTATTTTTCACATGATTAAAAGTAAGTGAATTAATTTGTTTTATTAAGTAAAATTATTTGTAATATTAAACAAGTTTTTTAATTTCTTTTTTTGTCAAAATAATATAATTATTTAAACCTAACAGCACACATATACATGAACATGAATTTTATAAAAAAAAAATTTTTGTTTTTTTTTTTTTTAATAATGGAATGTATTCAATCAGTTTCCCATGAAATTTTACATTTGTTTTTGCCCTTTACCAATTCATGAACTCAATAACAAGTAAGTTAGATGGAAATGATATCGCAACCACTCAAATTTCTATTATTATTTCATAAATGCATAAAGAAATAAATACTCAAATTTCCATTGTTAAATAGGCAATGATTCATGATTTGATTTGTGCAAGGAATTTGGAATATATTAATTAATTAATATTTATTTAATAATTCATAAATTATTGCAGAATGCACTCAATGCACATTTGATTATTTGGCATAGATTTTATGAAGCTAAGGCCCTAGGTGGCGTAAGAGGAAAATCGTTTAACGATTTATATTTTTGATTTTAGCTTAAACTATTTTAAATTATCTGAATATAACTTAGGCTCTTCTCAGTTCAGCATTTCTGTGCAGCTGCTCAGCCATTATTTGTTTATTGAAAAAATAATAAAGACAATAAAGTAAGTATAAATATCTTATCAGGCATCCAAGGATATGGCCTTTCAAGCATTGTATCTATTAATTATCATATTTCAAGCGACTATTTCAATTTGCATAAAGTTCCAGCTATGCAGCTCCAGTCAGTTGGATTTCGTGAATCCCGAGCTGGCCCTTGCTCCACAATCTGACCGCGGACTGCCCCAAGATGTCTCATTAAACTTGCAACAGGCGACACGCTCTTCACTTCATTAGGACAGCTCGGAAAATGGACACCTGCGCATCGTCTTAATGCAATGGAAAATTTTTGAGCGAAACTTTTATGAACGAGTTAAAGACAAGTTAGCAGAAAGGCAGAGAGCCAGCCAGCAGAAGACAGCAGGCAGCAGGGCAGCAGGCAGCAGGCGCCCGGAAAAAACTAATAATGAGCTTTCAATGTTAATAAGCCGAGGGTAAAACTTCGAGGCGCTGACAACAGCTGCAGTCGAGGCGACTCCAGTCGAGTCGAGTCGAGTCGCGTGGAGCTCGGGGTTGGACGCTGCTCGAAATCCCTTTTGTAAGTAATTTCATTTTCGACGCTTTTGCCCACTCAAGAAGTAATTTAAAAACTTTGTTAGGCATTTTTAAAGTCATTTATGGTGACAAAACTCACGCAGAAAAAAACACGATAAAAAACAACAAAAAATATGAGACAGCAGAAAGAAAAAGGCAGCAATTTCAGACGCTCGTGTTGATGAGCCACTGATGAGCTGATGTCAGTTGGGCAGGCGTTCAGGGCGTGGCAGTGGGTAAAAGAAGCACAACAGTGAATACAAAACTTTGCACTTGGCTTTTGTTTTGCGAGAATTCGGTATAAAAAATGTACAGGAAATAAATCGAAAAAAAAAAAATGAAAAATCAAACTAGACGATTATCAGATACCCCTAATTTGCAAGGAAACAAGTTGAGGAAATGCGGCTTAAGAAATTTAAAGGTCTCAATGGGACATTCAATATATACTAAACGGGTAGCAGACACCCAGTACTTCATTAGGACATAAAAGTCAAGTTGAAATAGGATATGAAAAATGCAATCTCATGACTTTAGTTTTTAACTGAACTCCAAGCCGAATATACCCCTTTGATTTATAACCAATTACAGGGTATAGGCAAACATTTTGGAATTGCATTTCCCAAACTTTGGCGCTTTATGTAAAACACTTTTGATACACATTGAGCCCAGTCAATGTTTCATCCAGCCAAAAACGAAATTCATGGTTCAAATCCCGCTTGGCCTTAAGCCAGCGCATTAAGTGCTTGATGTAAATAAATCCTCATTATTTCATGTGCTTTTCGACTTCATTCAGCTCAGGAACTACAAATCTGCAAACAAATCTATCCATAAATATGAAGCGAATACTTAAATGATTTCTTGCCATAGACTTTTACGGCGCATGAAGAAAGAATAAAACAAGAACAGCAACAACAACAACTGCTGAATATGAAATGAAGCAGCTGGACAAATGCTGAAGCTCCCTTCCTCCCTTCTTCCCTATCTCTCTCTTTCTCTGATTCACTCTCTATATATGTATCTGTCTCTCTCCCTCTCTCTGGCTGCCTCTCTTTGTGCTCGGTCCATTGGCACTTTTGCGCCGAGGATAATAATAATAAAGTCGCCGCGCCTTAACGGCAGCAGCTGTGAGCCAGCGACTTCATTGGCTGCTGGCCACGCCCACCCAGCATTTACGCCCACTGGGCGACAGCTGGCGTTGAACTTAAATTAGCCTGTACACACAATCCGCTTTTCAGGCTCGCGCCAAAAAAAAAGAAATGAAAGAAAGAAACAGCAGAAAAGTTCTTATCGGCGAGAATTTATCTTTCATATGGCAAAGCGACAACCTCTGAGTGGCAAGTGGCAAGTGGCAGGCGGGGCTGGTGGCATGTGGCATATGGCAAGTGTTAGTGGGCACGCAATGCTCGGCTATTGGCAATTTATATTGCAGCCACAAACAGGCGGCCCGAATAAACATTTTATCATAAAGAGATTAAACGCCGATAAGCAGCCGAACAATTTGTGCCTTGATTTACGTTCTGTTTGCTGTTGCTGTTGCTGTTGCTGCTGCTGCTGCCACTCGACAAAATAAAAAGGAAAACAATGCCACATGCGGTAAAATTAATTTTCAGCATTTTGTGCCCTTTGCCTCTCCCCTCTGCACCCTGCCACCCTTGCCACCTGGGGGCACAAACCGAGCACTGGCTGATCAAGTAGCTGGGTATCTGTGTGCATTGCCGCCCTTCGGCAGCCTTCAACTGCAAACTTTGGGGTTGCCCGCAAAATGGCCACATCCCAGGGGCTGCACTCTCGAGTCCAGGTTGCAAAAATGAAGGTAATCTATTTGGCTGCCCAGTGGGCTATGGCTCACCCACTGGCCAGCCAGCTAGCTCTCAATGTCAGTTAAATCCCGAGGCTGCTTTACGACAAAACCCCAATCCGTTCGCCCTGCTCGCTCGCTCGGCCAACGGACTCATCTCACCTTGTCCAAAGATAAAGCTGCAAAAATATTTTAACATCCTTTGGCAACATGCCGGCACATCGCCCACATCTACAACCCACATTCAATCCCAGCAGCAGCAGCAGCAGCAGCAGCAGCAGCGGCAGCATCGCACAGATGCAGTGCGTCCCATCGGTAAGTGGGTCTGGCAGCCGCAGCTCGACCTGCACTAAACAAAGTCTTTTGTGTGAGAAATTTTCATATTTTATGTACGAAAACGGAGAGCTGTCTGCAAAATGCAAGCAAAAAGGCATAAAGACAACCAACAGAGCACAGCCAAATGGACGCAGTGCCAGTGAGTGACGCGCAGATACCCTAGATATCATCTAATTAGTGAACTTGAAATGAAACTACTTCCACTTTTGATACTAGAATTTCATTTCCAAATTTTAGACTTCATTTTTAGCACAACCTTCAGAGAAAAATTTTAAGCTTTGAAGAAAACTCTCAAATGGTTTTATGTTTACTATATAGTAAAACTTTTTTATATAACGAATTTTTTTATTTTTATCTCTTTATATATCTCTAAATACTTAAATTTCAAGCATGTGAAAATGTGCTCATGAAAAATGAGCGAATTTTAATGGCAAAGCTAAAGAGACGGAATGAAAGTGAGAGTGAGAGGGAATAGAGAAAGAGAGAGGGGATAGAGAGAGGTAGAGTGAGAGTGAGCGAAAAATTAAAGAGCCAATGGAGAAAAATAATAGACCGAATCAGAGAGAGAGAGAGAGAGGGAGAGACAGAAGTATAAATTGAGAGAGAGAGAGAGACAAAGGAAGACAAAGGGGAAATGAGTAGAGATAGAGAGTGAGATATAGATATATATAAATATATATCTAGTGACAGAGATCGAGAGACAAAGAGAAAATGAGATAGAGATACAGAAAGTGAGAGAGGAAATGTCAGAGAGAGAGAGAGAGAGAGAGAGAGAGAGAGAGAGAGAGAGAGAGAGAGAGAGAGAGAGAGAGAGAGAGAGAGAGAGAAAAAAAGAAAGAGAGAGAACGTGTATGCTGTTGCTGAGGCTAAGCTATATATACGATATGGCTTGACTTTAACTTTTATTATATTATATGATCCCAAAAGCTCGCCTTTTTGCTTGTACAAAGCCCATTGCTGTTAAAATATGTACATATGTAAGTTAGAATTTACATATAATTAAGAGAATTTCTTCTAGTTGATCATATAATTGAAATAAGTTAATAGTTAAGAACAAAATCTCGTTCTTCAGAATGAAAATCAGCATAGCATATATCGCTGCAGTTCACTCAAATTTGACTATGTTATGGATTACTGTAAATAAATCATCAATCACCTATAAATACTTTAATATAACTAATAGTCCATTATATGGACTCCATATATTTATACACTCTTATTATATAAGTATATCACCTCCATAAGTAGCTTAACTTTTGTCTTCTCACCCTGGGTTTTATTTATAATTTTCTATTAGCATTTCTCTCTCCATGCCCCACCTAGCGCCGATCCTGTTACCGGCGCTAAGCTACCCCAATTCGTAAGTAAATTGTCAATGAATGCAAAGCATAAAAATTAGCCGCAAAATTGCAGCAGTTGTTGTTTCCAGTTTGTTGTCTTCCGTTGCCGCTGTTGTGTTTGTCAATTTGAGTCTGAGGCTTGTGGACGTGGACGCACTTGAGGCTGTGTGAAGAGCTGACAAATCCAAATGCTAATACGCTGCAAATGAAAATTACGATGCCTTTGGCCCGGCATTAAGAGTCATTTGAGTTACTTAGTTAGGGCCGCATTGAAGCCGAGCCGAGCCAAAAGCAACGGCTCCTAATGAAATGGCTTTTTCGAAATGAAAGTGCCTCGACGCACAAAAATTCTAATGAAGTGCAGTCTGTCCCACTCACTCTCTCTCTCTCTCTCTCACTCTCTCACTCTCCGTCCTGCCGTCCGCCAGACATCTAAATGAGTCTGAGAGTCACTTTATTTTATTACCAAACTTGTTTGTGCAGCCTTTTGTGCACGAAAACTAAATATGATGGCCTCTCTTTAGCATTTGGCTGCAGCTGCTGACTGGCTGACTGGCTGACTGATGACTGCAAATTCAATTAGCCCAGTTAACAGGCAGCGTATTGCCTTAGCTCTTGGCCGTTAGCCCGTAGCCCACGTTAATCGGACTAACACAATTTGCCCGCTTTGTGGCCCCAAATTATGCAATCAACAGCGCATTGAACTAAGCCCAATTCTATTTACCCCATCTATGATTTGTGCAAGCAAAAACGGAAAGAAACGTTGAGCTTAGCAAGCGTTTTACATGGATTTCTGCCAGAGTAAGCTACCCAAATGAGGGGGGTAGCCGCAGGTAAGAGCTGGAGATAGTCAATGCTGTGTGAGTTCTCTATGCTAAATGATGAGCTATGCGTATGTGTGCGTATAAGAAGCTAAGCTTAGCTTGTGGATGGAAGACAAACGATAGCTAAGGCTCTCAAATAAGATGTTGCAACGGATATAACTGTTAACTTATATACAGATACTACACTGATAACTGTCATCTTATGTATAGATTTTTCATTTAAGAAGAGCAAAAGAAAAATCCACATATACATTCAGAAATTCGCTTTGTAGTTAATAGACGTATAGATTACTAGAGTAGAGGCTTACTGAAACCCCAAAGAGCACGATAATAGGCTTGCATCATATGCTTCTAAACGAATAGACATGCGTAATATAAAGTCTTGTTGGTATCCGAACAGATGGATGGCTGAAGATAATTCAATAATAGAAAATATGCGACAAAAAATGTCTACGATAAGATTATCGTATCGATTATCGATAATATATATGCTCTATATAAAGTTAAGCCCAAATAAATCGTAGAAAATATATGAAAATATATATGTAGGTATATTAATAAGAGAAAATATGACTGAAATAAAAAAATTAGGATTATAATAACTATGTTCTCTATAAACCGAAAAAGGCATACAGTCCACATATTCTGGTACAAAGAAATCTAATAAGGACTATACACATTCCCTTAAAGCTTCAACTGCGTCTACACGCACGTCATGTTCTCTGTCTAACTGTCAATCCGACTGTTTGACAGTTTATCGATGAATAAACCAGAACATATGTATGAACGGCGCGAAGTTGGCTTTGGGGTATCTAATACTTTTTTATTTGCCACATTTTCATGCACAAACTCAAAGTTTGCGCAGATTGTTGCTAAAAAACAAGGCGAAAAGTTTTGCATACAAAAAAGTTTCTTTTTTGGCCGATTGTTCCATTGGGAGCAATAGCATATAGTTAGCTGGGGCTTAATAAGCTCAATGCTTGTCACTTTGAATAACAAAATCTGTTGAGAAGGCAGGCAAATAAACTGAAATAATAATATGAAATTTAATATGGATCCCTGAACACAGCTCTAAAAAAAATATGATATCAGAGAATCGAGAAATTCACTTTCACAGATCCGATTGCAGCTATAAATGAAGGAAGCCAAAGGCATAAATAGATACTCGAAATGTGAGCACTAAAATTGTCGATAAATCCAGCAGCGATTGTTATCGATCAACATGAAGCTTTTAATAGTCGTTAAATGATCGATGTAAAGACACTGAGCCAAACAAAGAAATGAAATGAAACGAAACGATGCTCGGTGAATTGAAGTGTCCATCAATCTAATCAACGAACGAGCTCGATGGACATGGCTCGTCATTAAGGCTGAAAGGATTTGCCCCCAGCATGAAAGAGAGGGCTGATAGAGAGAGAGATAGGTGCAGGATGTGCGAGGGGGCAACTAGAGTGGACACATCAAAGCTGTGGTCAGCAGCAAGGACCAAAAAGGACTACTTAGCTCAAGCCTGCAGTCTAGCGTCTGGCGTCTGTCGTTTGTCGTCCGGCGTTGCCAGGCAGCCGCAAAGCAGCTTTCATCAAGTTGCAAATAACGCATGAGTTTACTGCTTTCCCCCATTTTTCAGTGCCAGTGCAAGGCCAATAAGCAAAAAGTGAGACAGAAAGACAAAAGAGAGAGAGAGAGAGAGGGAGAGGGTGAGAGAGCCACAGCATTGTCTGCTGCCAAGTGCGGCCATAAACTTGAATTGCTGACAGAATTCAGGCAGCAGCAGCAGCAGCAGGCATCGAGTTAGACAGTCAGAGAGCAGCGCCGAGTTAATGTCAAGTCTTTACATTCATAGCAATAAAAATTTTACTTCTTACGGCGTGTCGAATTGTCTCCGGCCCACAACCCGGCACATCGCACGCAACGTCTTCTAGTAGATTTGCGTGTGGCTTTATTTTATGCTCATCTTTTAATTGTCAATAAAATAATCATCACATGCAACCGCAGCACGTGCCAAAATACAAAATACCATGGCAAATTTTTTATCAATAAGCGAGGGCGGAGTTCCGGCAGGCGGGAGGCGTGACAGCAGCAGCAGCAGCTCACAAGCCGTTCAGCTGGCAGAGCGGCTGCCTCTGGGCCTGAAGGGCCGCTCTTCAAGTTATTGACGAGATAAAGTTGAAGATTTTTGTGTGCTGAGTTTTCTCTCTGAAGTGGCAGACGGCAGCCCATAATGATTGAAGTCCTAGAAGTCGCCTAGCGTGGTCCCTCCACCATCTCCAGCAGCAGCAGCAGCAGCAGCAGCATCATCTAGTAGGTATTAGGTAGTTGTGGAAGCAGAGCATCAGCAGTTGATGTCGTTGAGTTGTTGACGCTGAGCATGGCACTGTCGACGATGTTGAGAGTTTTGATGGCAGCGTTGAAGGCAAACCGCAGGATGCCAAGAGCTTAAGATTTTCCTATACCCATTGTTGTGCACCCGTGTGTGTGTGTGTGTTGGCAGGTCTAGTTTATTTGCTCAAATGCTGCTCGTTTGCTCATGACACCAGCAACCGGCAGCAGCAGCAGCAGCAGAAGCAGGAGTAGGAGGAGCAGCAACAACGGCAGCAGGAGCAGGAGGAGTGAAAAAAATGCCAGAGAAAAGCAATAAAAAGCCATGCGAAGCGGAAAAAAAGAAAACATTGTGGCCAAACAACAATGCCAACAGCGTAACGCACACTTCACACACACACACACACACATACACACATGTGCACACACGCACACACACCTCATCGATTTTCACTTGAACGCGAAACGCCGTCAAGCAATTCTCTGGAGTCGTACAAACAAATGCGCGTAAATTTTGCTTAGCGCAAGTGCAAATACTTGACACAGCCGCACCTACAACAAGTAACTGAATAAGTCAAGGCAGTGATCGACTCATACATACCCTGTACATAGAATTAAGCCATTAAGTTTAGCTCCAATTGTTGCTAGAGTCGGCCAATTATGGCAAGCTTTGAGGCTTGGTGCAAACCGCTTATAAAATTTATATATTATATAGATTATGGACTAAAAATACCCTGTGAACACCGTACTTTTGGTGTACAAGTTTTTACACTAACAGTATATGGGTCATTTGCTATGACAAATTTTCGTTATTGCTAAGTTTTAGCACATTAACATTTTAGCTAGACTTGGAAATACCCTGTAAGTAATAATTCATGAAAATATAGGCGTAAATGCTCAATCAACTGAAAAGTACATTAGTGTAAATGGTTTGCAGTGCAATTTTCGTGCTTTATAAAGTTTGTTTGAACTTTATTAGACTTAAGAATACCCTGTAAATATATTTACATCAGTATTAGGTTACATTAAGTCTTGTGAGCTAAGAAACTCTCGATGAAATTGATTAAAATGGCTTATCGAAACTTTTTAAATACACATTCAAATAAACTATACTAAATGATACCCTATAAAATTGAATTTATGTCAAAAGAAGAAGATTATACTGCTTAAAATCACACTGAGTATTAAGAACAAATCAGACACGATCTTCTTCAACAACTACTCACAATCCACATATACACTCGCAATACCCTATAAATTAAAGAGTGTGACAACAGTGTGTAAGTTACCCCGTCACGCCTCACCCGCTCACACCTCGTGGCTCGAAAGCTTTTTGCATTTACATTTGTTGGCATTTTAGTCATATGTCAATATCCTCTTTGAGGTTTATTGTGGGCGTAACTTTAACGCTTGACTTGGCTTATCGCAGTCCCAGCTCAGGAACGCCACCCTTACCACCTCGCAAAGTTTCGAGTTTATCATTTATTTTATTATTTTTGTTATTTTTATTTTTATTTATACATAGAGATTTTTTGTTTTCTTCCTGATTTATTTGCATGTGCTCGCACAGCAGTTAATAAATTTCAGTTACATTGAACTCTTATCTGGGACAGCAGTGCAAAGTTTACGAAAATCGAAAGTTTTTCGGCAAAGTTTGTGCAAGTTGGCTCGCAGGTAAACCTATGTCAATTTGATTAGTTGGGGGTATGGATAACTAAACCAGAACCCAAACTCGATCTACAACCCCAAACCCAACCCCCAACCCTAATCTAATCCCAATTCCCAGTCCCATCTCGTGTGGACTGTAGATAAACCACAGCGTGTGATTTTTTCGAGACAAATATTTCAAATGAAATGAAATACATGCGCTTTGCAGCCTCCGCTATCAGTTGGCATTCATTCATAAAGCGATTTGCACTTCGTCAGCAGGCCAAAATGATAAGCTTGAATTGTTGGCTCTGCTGTAGGCTGGGGCGGGGGCTGGCTACTGGGGTTTGACTACTGCAGCCGCAAATGCAAATATTTAAAGCAAAAAGCAAGGGAATAAAAGAGTAATAAAAATGGAGCTACAACATTTTGAATTTATAAATGCGAAAGCTAAAATACACTTCAAATGTATAAAGCCTAAAAAATTTTAAGAGTTATTTTAATGGATGAATGCTAAGCCTTATGAATAATACCTTCCATCATTCTTCATAACTTCTTCCATCATTCTCGCAAGAAACTAAATATATATATATTAAAACATCTTGAAGGCAGCATAAACATCATTAAGCTCTTTAATCTATGAATTTTGTGAGACATGAAATATTTTTCCATACAAAACTTAAACCACTCTTAGCTGTTTGCTATGACAGCTCGCTGATGGAGTAGTTAAAGACTGACGCAGATATTTTTAAAAACTTTTTTAGCTACCCCATGGAGGTCTTAGTTTGGATACCTCAAAGCCAACTTTGTTTTGAAGCCGATATTAAACTTTTTCCATAAAGTTTCAGTGCCAAGAATCTTAAGTCTAAAGAGTATAATTAAGAACTGACTGCTTAAGAAAATGAAAGCTTCTTCAGCAAAATGCCGTTTTATATAATTCATTCACATCTATAAATTAGTTTTTATACCCAAAACCTATTGAAAATTGTATTCATTCTACTTTTTGTATAATAAGCTCAGATTCAAATGCTATTTGCTAAGCCAAAATTATTATCAAATCTCTTGTTTGGTCTCGGGTATATAAAATCTATCTTCAATAATTATAGTGACCAACCCATTCTCTTATCACCTCAATTACCAATCACCTTCTTTAGCAAGCAAAAATTTCACTAGCTAAGCAACAGCTGCTCCCAGCATAAGGCTGTGTATATTGCTCACACCCAAAGCGCAGCCACAACTCGTTACAAGCTGTCTAAGAGAGTTAGTCAGCTCGCTGCTAGAGTATACGGAGCTCGGAAAAAAGAGGAACGAAACCTAACCAAAACCAAACCAAATTTAACTCAGCTCAACTAACTACAAACCGAAATAATTGTTACCGACACTGACACAACTTCTGCAGTTGCAGCAGCAGAGGCAGCAGCAGCAGCGGCAGCAGCAGCAGTTGCTGTTGCGAGTTGCTGTTGCTGCTGGCTGATAGCGCAGACAAACGTCCCGCAGCAATTGAAACAACAGCGTGAATGGCGGCATGTTGGATTTGGTTAGAAACGGATGCAATTCAAATGGCGAATGACGGCCACTGGCTGCTGGCTGCTGGCTGATGAGTGGTGCTGAGTGGTGCCGGGTGGGTGGTGCTCTGTGCAAACTTGGCTGCACAAAGTAAAGTTATTTGCGGTTCATTATTCACTTTTGGATTTTATTTCCTTTGCTGGCAGCAACACGATCGAAGCCAAACCTGATGGACAGCAGATTGAAGCGGCGAGCGTTGTGAGCTGACGTCGAAGCACGTCAACGTTTGTTAACTTGGCCAAAATCGCAATTGCATGCAAAATGATTTGACTGCCAGGGGAGGGGGGGAGGTGGGAGTGCGAGTGGAAGTGGAAGTGGGAACGGCACTTTTAGGGCAAGCGCAGCGACATTTAAATAGAAAATTTTTGGTCGACTGCAGTCGTGCAGGAGGAGCAGGAGGCGGCACAGAGTGCAGTCAGTCGTGGTACATTTTTGCTCTTTGCTTATTCATCTTGCAAGTTGGAAAAATAAATTAATAATGCCTTCTTGCCACTGACAGCAGCTGCAACCACAAGGCGAAAGAGACCGACAGAGTGAGAGAGAGAGAGAGAGAGAGAGAGGGAGGGAGGGAGGTAGATTGAGAGACAGAGTGAGATAGCAGCTACACTCGAATATTCTATGCGCAGCTTGACACCCCTTGTCCTAAAATTTAATTGCATCTTTTTCAGCAATTCCAGCACAAAATGAAAATGCATGCAAAACGCTCACAGAGCGTGAGAGAGAGGGAGAGAGAGCGAGAGTGAGAGGTCGACAATCCTACCTCCGCTTCCCGACTGTGCAGCAGTTTAAGCTTTCAGTTAAGTTCAGTCAAGATATGAATACTAATAGCCACTGGAATGTTTGAGTAGCCAAAGGACATTGCACTGTCTATGTGAACGTCCCAAGACGCTGCTACTGCTGCTTTCTTTCCTGATTCCTGCTTCTGGTTCTCTGGCTCGCTCGGGCTGGGCGGGGCCGCTGGCTGAGTGTTCCCAGCAATGTCATTACTCTTATTTGATACCGTGGACATTCGCATAAATGTCAGATTGAGTTTTGTGCGGCGCCAAAGTTGAGTCCTTGAAATGCATTTGAATGCAAAACTCAACGCAGCCAGCCTCGCCTCGCCCCGCCTTGCACCCGCCCGCCGTCTACCAATCGCCCCGTCCGCAACTCGAAACAAAAACGTTGCGAAGAAAAGCAATTAGCGAAATTAATTGCTTAAGTTTCGCCCTTTGAAATATTTATCTGCTCGACTGACATTAATTCAACAAGGATATTCTCAGCCCAACCACAATTGCCCGAGCTCTGCCAATCGAAGCACAGCAGCTTAGCAGCTGCCGATTTCAATGGAAAAAACTCTTTGTTGATTGACTCCGAGTCAGTTGCTTAAGCTAATTCATTTATGCCTTTTCAATTTGTTGCATCTTCTTATGTTACAAACCAATTTAATTCATTGCATTTTGCTTATATTCATTCAGCTCTCGTTTTGTTGTTCTCAAATTTCATTCGTGATAAAGACATAAAATATAAAAATTTATTTCTCTTACAAATAATTTGGCCAACAAATTTGTAAATAAATTTGGCTTTTATTTAGGCCTTTTGCCAATTTGTTTTCTTGCGGAAAACTGAGTTTACGGCAAGCGCAAGTAAATAAATAAAATATCAAGAGCTATTTTCTTAGTAGTTTAAATAACAATTATTATTGAATTTATGTTATGCTCTAAGCACTTTCACATTCTAATTTATATATAAAAAATAAAACAAAATTCTGTCAATTATTTTAAGAGAACAATAAGACAGAGTGTTCCAGTTAGGCGTATCCTAAATGGAACTTGGCTGCGAGCTATTGAATAACCAAAGCCTTGCCTGGTATAAGTTTCTTATATTTTTTGAATGAATGAGATAGGAGAGCAGCTATCCCTTAATACATATATGACATAGAATAAATACACACTAAAATATATTTATTGTTTATGAATAGACGGACGCTTGATGCCTTGATTGGAAATGCATGATCTGTGTTTGCCACGCCCTCTTCTGCCTGTGCTTTACATTTGATCAAAATAAATGCAGTGCAAATTTCCATTTTCAATGGTGTAAGAGAATAAATACAATAAAAATCAATGCGAACCTCATACTCAAAATATTGCATTAGCTAATATATTATTATTCATTCTAATAAAGTTTAATATTATTTTCATATTTTAATCTAAACTATAAATATTAATTAAATGTATGTTAATATATAAATATTCATTTGAGACGCGCTCTGAATTAGTTTTATATTATTTTTATACTTTAATATAAACTATATATATTAACTTATTTTTATATAAATATTCATTTTAAGCACTCCGTAAAATAGTTTAATATAATTTACATATTTTAATCGAAGAATTTTAAAAGTTCTGCTTAAAGTTCATTAAATCAGGTGAATAAAAATTTATTTATGTCATTGTTATATATTTCATATATGTAATTTGAAATCTATATTTGGATCTCACAATTTCAATTGTTGCTTGGCATACGCATTGATTGGTTGACTCAGTTGGGTATATCAATCAATCACTCAAGCTTACAGACTAATAAATCTTTGAATGTATTTCTCTCACTAGCAAGCTATATAGTTTTTTTTTAGTCTTTTAGTCTTTTTAGCATACCCTTGCTTCGAGTTTCAATACTCTTTAATATGATCCTCAGCCAGTCAATCATTCAGTGTATAATCTGAATATTTCTGCACTAATTCGGACACATACTTTGTGCTTAACTCTCACAAACGTAACTCAAGGAATCTATCTGATCATCAGTTCATAAATAAACTTAAACCTTCCATGTTCTTTAGGCATTTTATATTTTCTCAGTGAATAAATCACTCAAACAGTGAGCTAAATATTTCTGTGCCTCCTCAGTGCTTTGCTTAGAATTTTCATTAAAGTCGCCTTGGGGAACCTTACTCTATTCCAAACTATGATCATCTCCCAGTCTATTAAACAGTACTTAAGTATATGCATACTCCCCATTCTTTATTCTGCAGCTTCACCTTGCACAAATTGAATGTCCCAACGCGAACCTGGCACACGCCACGCCCACTCGCCGCCCCCAGTTGCAATCTATGCGCGCTGATATTTCAACGCTCGTTGACAGCTGTGCCCCGAGAGCAGCGGACAGACAGATTGCATTACGGCGGGCAACTAGGTCTATTGGGCTGCTTAAGCACTACAATGGGCGACAAGAATAGAGCAGCTACTTACCGCTCTCCCAGTGCTGTGTGAGCAGCAGGGCGACGATGATGCCAATGGGCAGAGTGCGGCGCAGGACCTCAGCCAGATGTGTCCTGTTGCGGATGTGTCTTCGCTTGTCTTTGCATTGGCTAATTGCGGCCATTTTAAAGCTGTCTCAAGTTGTTGTTGCTGTTAATGTTGTTGTTGTTGTTGCTGTTGTTGTTGTTGTTCTGCTTCTACTGTTTCACTGCTTGTGGTTGTTGGTTGTTGCTCTTGCGGCTGTTGCACTCAATTGGATTTGAAAGAGTTTCGTTTGTAAGCTGCCGTATTCAGGTGCATTGAATTAATTATATCATTGTTGTTGTTATTGTTGTTGTTGTTGTTGTTGTTGCAAAAGTTGCAACTGCTGCAACAGCAGCAGCAACACTTACACAATTTTAATTATTCAAAATAGGTTTTTAGCACACAGCGTTCAGGGACAGGTCCAAGCAGTCGACACTTGCCCAGTGCACTTGCTCTCCCTCTCTCTCTCTCTTACACACACTCTCTGTATGTATCTTTGCTGCACCTTCTTCTCAGCTTCCGTCTCTGTCTGAGCTTGGGCGTTCACTGTTTTAATTGCTTGTTCTGCAGCAATGCATTTTCCTGTTGCCCGTTTTGCAAAATTTATAGCTGCAAAATAGAAACAAAAACACATTTTATATATTACATATAGAGAGACTGAGTTTTTCAACATAACCACAATATGCCCACAGACGTGTGAGTGTGTGTGTGTGTGTGTGTGTGTTTGTGTTGTTTAATGCTGCTAAGCCGTTGTGCCCAAATACATAATTCCTATGCAAATAAGCGTCGAGCAAAACCCTAAAATTTATGTGCATTCGCTGCATTTTGCATATCTATATGTAGCTGCGAGGGGTGCCACTGCAGTTTATGTCAGTTTATCATCGTTGTTGTTGTTGTTGCAGGGACTGAAGCGTGCAAAAAAATCTAAGCGCTGACAAAAAAATGCAAAAAAAATCACACAGCGCACGCTGCCAAATTAACAGAAATTTTTGGTTGGGTACCAAATTCTGGTTCTTTTTGTTTCCTGTGTCACCAAAGGTTCTCTCCCACTCTCTGTCTCTTTCGCTCTCGCGTACACTATCTCTGTTTCAGTCTGTGCACTCAACAGCAAGCCAACTGAAATAATCCTGAAAAATATTGTTGGCTTTGATTTGGCGCGGCTTTTCCTATGGTATTTGCTTTGCATTTTCCTTCGTTTTTTTCCACGTTTTTTTCCACATTTTTTCCCACTTTTTTTTTGCGGCACAGCATCTACATTTAATATGACATGGCAGTTCAGCATGCATGACACACAGAAAGCACACGCAGAGAGCGAGAGAATGGAGAATGGGAGAATGGCGAAACATAAACTAACTGCGCATCATTTACTCTAGCAACGGCCACGCCCACTTTGCCCCATAAACAATTCTATTAAAATTAATGTTGCATATTTTTAAGGGCGAGCGCAGTCCGCAAGAAACTTAAATGCTTAACAAATTGTTGCGTATTTGTTAGCCGCTACGAACACCGGGCATACACGACTGTCTAGATACCCTGCAAAGGAGTAGACATAAATCTGAGCGAGCGCAGGAACACAAACTGAAAGCAAAGACAAACGAAGCAACAAATTTGGGGCACAAGTAAACAAAACAAAAAGACAAAGCGTAAAAAAAAGGGAGAGAGGGGGGGAGAGAGCGAGAGAGGCGAATGGTGTGTGTGAGGGTAGCAAATATGGCCAGCAAATATGATTGATTTTATGTGTTTGAGCTGTGCGAGAAAGTGGGCGACGACGTCGTGCCAATGACAAGCCAGGCCTAAAGGATATGGACGGAAATATGCAGGAATACACAGGAATATTACTTACACACACAGGCACACACACACACAAAGACAGGGGCTCATATAGACCCAGGCAGAGTTTTTTTTTATGTGTGTAGGGAAATATGCAAAGAGCAAAGAGAAAAGGGACGCGGGGAGCTAACCCAAAAGGAAAATCGAAAACCAAACCACAACAACAAGAAAAAGCCACACACACACGCACACATGCATGCATGTTGGCCATGCGTATGAGAAAATTTGTGTATTTGCCATAAAATAATTTATCAATTGGAAAAATTTTTAGACAGGACTCGAAGCTTAGCAGGAGGCGGGAGACCAAACTGAGAAGAAAATGCTGCACGAGGCGAAGAAAAATGCCCAAGCACTTTATATAAGCGGATGAATGTGTGTGCCATGTGTGTGCATGTGTGTGTATTTGAGGGTAAAATTATGACAGGAGGAAATAAAAAAGCATAAATTTATTACTGGGCAAACGATGACTACTAAAACTTGGCCACAGGCCCGCTGGGACGTGCGGCGCGAGCGGCGGCTGCAAGCGAGCATCATAAATAATCGAAGGGGCGACAATATTGAACTGGGCCGGACCGGGCCGGACCGGGCCGGGTCGGGCTGGTTGCGGCCAGGACAATGAACAAGGACGCCAAGGATACAGATCCATACGGCAACAGCAGCGTCGAGTGCACTGACGGCTTTTACCCAACAGCATAAATAAACATAAATACAATTCGATTGCCGACAGGGACAGACACAAAGAGAATGAAAGAGAGAGACAGAGGGAGAGAGAGAGAGGGAGAGAGAGTGAGAGCTTGCACGCAACGCCACAGCGCGGACGTCGCGTCGTCAGGCAGCGAAAATAATTGTACAAGTACATACAACAATTTGCCATAACAAGGATATCAAATTTGCCCACTGCCAACAGGCGGAGCGGGCCAAAATAAAAAGGATAACGAGCCACAATAAAAGAAATGAAATCGTAACCCAAACTGTTACTAATTGGACAAAGCAGCCGAAAAAAAAAAAAAAATGAAAATGCGAAAAGAAGAGAACGAACGAAAGCAAAACCAAACAAAAGCGAGAAGAGCAGCGAAAAGCAAGCGAAGCAACAACATAACGAGTGTGTGTGTGTGTGTGTGTGTGTGTGTGTGTATGGGTGTGTATGTTGAGTGTGACCCACGACTAAGCATTCGCTGACTGCTAGTCAAATTTCAACAGCGTCCACAAAATGCCCCACAAAGCATCAGCAGTTAGTACAGAGCTCAATTGTTGAACTAGCCGATACCCTGTAGTAGAGAATCACCTGCAGTAGGGCTCTATATACATTATGGCTCTATGTCATTATATAGAATCTATAATTTAAACTGCTGAGCCTGCACATTTCCTGTAGAAAGACCTCAGGTGGAACTGTAGGCTCTTGAATCAATTTAATTTTTTTTTTCTTTTTTTTTTTTTTTTACATTGAGATATGTTGATTGACAGATAGACAACTATTTAATTACTATTTTTTACTACAAGTACTACTATTTACTACTTCTATTACTACTATTACTACTATTACTACTATTTACTACTATTACTACTATTTACTACTACTATTACTACTATTTACTACTACTATTTACTACTACTACTACTATTTATTACTACTATTACTACTATTTACTATTACTATTACTACTATTTACTACTACTAGTATTACTATTTACAACTACTACTATTTACAACTGCCATTACTACTATTTACTACTACTACTACTATTTACTACTACTATTTGAACTTTTTTATTTTATTTATTTTTTTTTAACTATTTTGTCTTTTTTTTTAAGAGCTTAAATACAAAAATTTGGATTTCATTTCAACAAGAAATTTTGTAATGCTCTTAAATAATATATAAATAAATATATATAACATATAAATAAAAAAACCCAATTTATTTTTTTTTTCACATTTTTTAAATATCCAATAAAAATAAATATTTTAAAAATTTTAAAAATATAAATTAGGCTTATTATGACTGAAATTAACTATAAGTAGAAAATTTAAATATTAGAAAATATATTTGTATTCGAAATATGAAATTCATAATATTTTTAGGACAAACGAAGCGAAGCATTTGATTTCCATATGAGACTAAACTAAGCCACATTTCGCAGGCATGGATGCTCCTTATGCAATATAAAACAATAGACCACGACAGGTAAAGCAAATAAATAAATTTCTATAAATATTTAATGCCAGACCAAATACCATATAACATATTCAGACTAGAAGCAAATATACTTAAACAAATCTCTCTTCTACAAGTAGATTAAACTCCACTCCACTCCGCACAGGGTATAGACAGAAAAAAAAGAAGAAAATTAAAAAGGACTGCCCCTCCCCTGCAAAAAAAAGGAAGCTAAAAAAGAGGGAATTGGCTTTGTTAAGTCTAATTTTGCTGGAGAGACAAAGTGCTTAAAAAATAATTACGCGCTGGCAATCAAGGAGGCGTCGTTATCGTTGTCGCTACCGGAAACCGGATACGGATGTGCATGTGCGCGAGCGATGTCAGCATCCGGCCGACATGCAAGTGGGTGTGCCATGGCAACTGACCGACCATGGCATAGTGTGGGATCAAATTGAATTTGGTTTGACTGCAGCGCACAGGCGCCTTGCCACAAATTCGCCAAACTTACAAGTAATTAGGCAACACTGCTCGTGCCGCCGCGCCCTCCTCCTCCTCCTCCTGCGCCTCCACCACCAGTATCCTCCATCGCCTCGCCCTTTGCTCTGTCTATAGCCAAAGGACACAAAGGACACATGCACGCGTCGTCATTCGCTCGCCTTTTGGTTGATTGTCAGTGCGACTGTTCAGCTAATTGCAGCCACAGCAGCAGTTGCACTAGTTGCTGTTGTTACTGCTGCTGCTGCTGTTGCAGTTGCTGCGTAGCTCGTTTTCTTTTACGTGTTTGAGCTGCACTTCGGCCCTTGGTAATTACCAATTTGAGGCGCCAATTTGGCTCTTTTGCTGCTGGCCAGCAAAAATTTAATTAGTTTGACAAGCAAATGTCAACTGGGCGTGTGCTGTTTGCATAGCTCAGGCAGAGAGAGGGAGAGGGAGGGGGAGAGAGACACTCAAAAAAAAAGTGAGTGCATTGCGGCGTGACTGCGTGCACTATACTCGTTCGCAGTTCATTCATACTTAAATCTATTCAAAAATCGAATGAGTCACATGATTCATAGAATATTTTTGTAGGTTCAACTAAAAAACTCTGGAAATTTTTAACGATTTGAAACAATTTTTGGTCAATCCCAAGAATATGCAATTTGTTCTTAACAATATTCATAAATCTACATAGAGTGTTTACAAAATCGCATTCTCTACTTTCAAGTAATACAATCGATATATATATTTAATATTCATATGTATTGAACCAAACCAATATACTCGCTTTCAGCCTTGTGAGCAAGTATTTAAGCATTGATGGGCAGGCAGAGATATTTTTTGGGCAGGCCGCAGGCGCCGCCAGGCCACAGCTATTATGAGCAATCGCAGCTAACCCTTTGACCTTTTGTAATCTCTTTAATGACGCCAACAGCAGCACAGTCAGCCAGTTCGTCCTTCAGTTCGTCCGTCAGTCGGTCAATCAGTCGGGCAATTTTAATTTACTTTACAAGTGTTCACCAATTAATTTAATTTAAGCCCTTTGCTCCCGGCTGGCTTACACTTTGACACTTTGACAACGGCGAACTCAAAGGCCGCAAGGATATCTAACGAAAAGGCTCAACTAGATTCGTTTAGCGCACGCAATAAAGATTTAAGGCAATTCGTGGAGTGCAAAGTATCTAAACGAAGCCATCTCTGTAGTCGAAATGTAAAAGTAAACATATATAATGCTTATCATGTTTAATTTTTTATCCATGACAATTCTCTCAGTGTGATTAATTGAGACTCAAATCAATAATTGCTATGCTACATGAAAAAATCGATCAATTTGAAACTTTTTATGAAGAAAATACAATTGAGAACTCTATCAATTATAGGGTTGTCTTTCAGTTATAATACCATGATTCTATTAAGAATGAGAATTTCTTTGAAAACAATTTAAATACAAATATTTCAGCCAAGAGAATCACTTAAAATTCATCGTTCTCTCTATCTACCCATCTAACCCTTGCTACATGACTCGAACTATCGATTTCGACTATCGATAAGCTGCCATGAAATGGATTAAAATTCGTATTCCAATTCCGACTATTTGTATATAAACTTGAACGAAAAATCGTAATAAAAATGATCACAAAATTCGCATTAAAAAAATTCAGGGCTTTAGACATAGATTACAGAAACTTGCCTGACATACGTGAGTGTATTAATTATTCGGCTATTCATCAGTAGCGAATACAACTTAATTAAATGATTAAAAGCAGCTGTTTTTGGTCTGCTGAGTGCGACTAATTAAAATCTATGCATATTGCATAGAATTTCAGATAAACCAATAAATGTCCATAGCTTGGTGGGAGTTGAATTATTCACACGCTATGCCAGATGCAAAGAAACGGCAGACAGAGTTGGCAGAGCTGGCTGGAGTGGATAAACGCTGTGGACACACATACAGAGTGAGAGAGTGAGAGAGAGAGGAGATTGGAGGAGAGGCAGGACTAGCAGCTGTAGTCAATTTCAAGGACACTCGATGGGGCAGCTGCCTCAGACGTAGCTGCCTGCAGCCGGAAGAGCACTTCACAGTTTATAGCTTTAAGTGGCAGTTGGCAAGTGCCGAGTGGAAAATTCCATAGCAAGCAGTTTGTTTTCTATGCAAGCACACACACACACACACATACACAGAGTCACCTTCACACACGCACACACAACATACATAGTTGCTGGCATTGAGCACAATTGATTAAGTTGACACTAACACTCATCTATAGGCAGGCATAGCGAGTGTGAGCGAGAGAGGTGGAAAGGTGTGGGAGCGAGTCAATTTAATTGTTCTGCATCTTAGTTAATCAATGTTTGATTTAAATTAAGTGCATAGTGTCCTTGAATTTTTGGTACAATTCACTTCGAGAAAGCCATGAGAAAAGGCTTTTGGGCATTTTTAATTTGATTAAACCCGAGCAGCAGCAGCAGCAGCTGCTACGTCGCCAGCTAATTAAGCTCAACAACTAACGGGAAGCCATTCAATGGACATGCCAAGCACTAATTAAGATTTTTGTCAATTACTTATGGCAAGTGCCACGCCTCTGCTCCAAAAGAGACTAGCGACCGAAGTGGAGAGGAGAAGAAGAATCGCTGACGCAGCGCAAAGTGCACGCCTTACCTAGAGATACACTGAAAAAAAATGCTTGGACAGTTGAGTTGCAAAGCGAGGAAACTGTGAAATAAATTCAGGAATTTTTCAAGAATTTTTCAAGAATTTTTTAACTTTAGTTAAGCAAGTTTGATTCAGCTTAGGCAAAAGTGACCAACATTTTCGCTGAGTGTATGGCGTGAGAGGATGTTGACTGCTGTCTCCTGAGTGTGTGTGTGTGTGCAATCATTAAAATTAATTTATTGGCTGCGATTAATTTAGCCGGGTCGCCTGCAACAGCGGCGAGTGTCCCGTGCTCGCTTCCCGTATTTGTTCTTGCTGCATTTCCTTTCCATGTGTCGATTGCCGAATGACAACTGGGCGACAGTTCATAGACTGAAATATTGAAAAACAGCAGCTAAGAGCAGAGCTAAAGCTAAAGCTGAAGTCAGAGACGGAGTCAAAATCGGAGTCAGAGACGGAGACAGAGACAGTCGCACAGTCGGAGCCATTTCGCTTGGCTGGCCAACAATGAAAATGTAATGTTGTACCGGCTTGTAGTGGTGGGGCAATTTAGGGCGTGGCATGGCCAAAAACAAAGGAGTTGCTCCTAATGGGAATAGACTAGAAATAATCATCATTAGTCGTGAGCTCGAGCCAGTGGCTTAGGCAAGGCAAGCAGGCGGTCGAATGAAAGAGACAGCGTGAGAAAGATTGTGTGTGAGAGAGAGAGAGAGAGAGAGAGAGTATGGGAATCGCGAGTATTTACTCTCTCTCTCTCTCTCTCTCTCTCTCTCTCTCTCCCACTTTGTGTCTGCAATTATGCTCTTATGGTGTTTTCCCTTTTCCTGCTCGATTCTATAAGAGAGTTGCAAAAGTTTTTTTGTTTTTTTTGTTTTTTCCTTTATTTTTCACTGCCAACTCAAGGAACTTATTTAATAAAATGTCAAGGAAATTGTAACATATGCGAATATTTTTTTATTAATTTTTGTTTTTTCATATTTGTAGAACTGTTTTTAAGTATATACAAATGCGAAAATAAAAGTTGTGATTCATATGTTGCCAAGCCAATGTTACATGATAGAACTATCGCAACTATCGCAGTTATCGCAGCTGTACTCTCGCTTTAAAGTTATGCTAAACTTGTGTATTAATATACACGTAGAAAGGATCTAGTATGCTTATAATATGTACATGGCTATATCGAGTCAACTCCTTCCTCATTCTCTCTCTCTCTCTATCTATCTCTCATTCCCTATCTCAACTACCACCTCTCCTTCTGACTTCCCGATTTTAAGGGATATTTATAAATATTCGTCTTTTGTTTTGAATTCTCAATTATTTTGTACAAAAGCTTGCAATTAAAACGAAAATTCGTAAAATGATTTTCGCAGAAAATCTTAAATATTTCTTACACTTCCTTTTGTGTTTATTTGCAAATATTTTGCATTGTTTTTAAAAGGCTAACTGGAACGTAAATTCGACTTTTGCTATCTAAATTTATTTTACAATTTTTGCCTTTCGCTCTGATGGAGAATATGACAGTCGGGTGTGGCCAACTGCGTTAATACTCGCTTGAGTCTTTAAATCTCTTAAAGTCTAGATTTTAGTCAGTTCAGTTTAATATTTTCAGATAGGCCATTTCACTCTAGCTAAGAACTAGGAATCTCATATGCCCGCTTTTATCTTTCCTCAATTCTGTTTTACAATCTCTATCAGAGTAAATATTTTATACTACTTCCACACTTTTTGAGCAAGCATGAAAAATTTGGATAGGCATTTCATATATTTCACTTAGTGGCATTAGTGGCATATATAAATATTTGCTTAAGCTATTATAGTTGCTTAACAAAATAAATAACCATTGACAATAACACCTTCTCTAGCCTTAGGCTCTATCTCTCTCTTCCTCTCTCTCTGTCTGCTTTTGTTGTTGATTAGTTGTCGTTGCTTGACTTTTATTCATGGCCTCTTACAGTTGTCATATACATATATGTATATATATCTATATAGCTTTCCAGTCTGTCTATATTTAAGCACTCACACACATACACACACACACACACACACACACACACACACACACACACATTTACAAAGCGAATGCCACCCGTTTGATGCATTGCTTTGCACTTTGCCGCATCGCTGCCGACGTAGGCGTCGCCGTCGCCGTCGCCGTCGCGACGTCAACTGAAGTGCATTTGGCAAATAAGAAAAATTGCATAAATTTCATTAAATTCGAAATGTCAAGCAACTGTCGCGCACCCGCGACCTGCAGCAGCAACCAATGCACTATATGCATATTTGCTCTCTATCTATCTATCTCTCAGTCTCTGTCACCCTCTCTCTCTCTGTCTCTCTCTGTCTCTGTTACACTCACTGTTTGTGTGTGGCTTTACATCAGCAGCCATGACGTCGTCTGGGCTGTAAACATTGGCGTGGCTTGCTTTGCCGTGTTCCGTTTGCAGCAATATTAAAAATTGTGCACCAAAATCCCCAAAGTAATTTATTAAGATGCCTCATGACTGTTTTACGCGCCGTTGACTTCACGCCATTAAAAGCCAAAGCACAACCAGCACAGAGAGAGGGAGAGAGAGAGGGACAGAGAATGAAAAAAGTTGCATAAATTTTCACACACAACAACAAGAACAACAAAGAGAAGGAAAACTGCGACACTCTTTGTTGGCTGGGCTGGCTCATTGGAGTTGCGGCTTGTTTAGCAGCAACAATTGCTAATGCAACAGCAACTGCTGCTGCTGCTGCTGCTACTCCTGCTGGCATCTTGAGAGCTGCTGCAGAGCTAATGCAACTGCTGCTGCTCAAGGCATCTATCGTTAGATTCTTGACATTTATATGGGATTTTCTTTGGCTTTGGCCTGAGCTTTGATTGCAGCAAACCAAGTTTTTGCGGCTAGCACATTGTCATAAATTTCCAGTTGTATATACTCACATATACACACATACATACATACGATCTGGAAATCGTAAATCAACGTGCCACACATTTAGCTAGCTGTGAGTTTGCCTGCCTGCCTTATGCTCGCCCCTGTAACACACTGCGTATGTGTGATATTTCATAGCACGTGTCATGAATTCTAATTACCATTTTTTTGCCCCCTCTCTGCTGTGCCAACATAAATTCATAAATTTACAAAAAAAAAAAAACACAATTTAAATTCCATTGGCAAAGTTTTAAAGCACATTAAATTTTCCGGTCGCCCATTGAAAAAAAAGAGACAAAAATAAATTCAAATTTAATAATAAAATCAAATAAATTCATCAAAAATTAGTGCATATTGTTAATAATTAATTGAATTGCTCATAAATATGAATCAATGGACGTATGTATGTATATATAGTAAAATACCTTTAGAAAGCAATCTGCTTTGAATGCACAAATTATTTAGCATACATCGGAGGCTACCCTGTACACGTCTAATACAGGCAAATGGGTAGGCTAACAGTATGAGGAACTATGGTTGCCACACAAAAAAATTCTACTATCAGCTACTTATATTAGTACAGGGTATTTCAAGAGTCAAGCATCATTGATTTGGAATTTATATAAAAATAATTTAGCATCAATATTTATGAATTTACTTACACAAAAGAATCTTGATCTAATCATATATCATTTTAGGGATATTTATTCAATTTAATTAAATTCTTTAATCATTTTTTGCTAATTCATCAGGTTTTTATAGAATCATTTCATTATTCTCTTATATAAACTCACAGTTTTTTCATTAAAACACTTGATTTTTGCGCTTCAAAACTTACTACAGGGTATGTTGTAGTCAATCAATGAACATGCAACCAAACATATTGCTTCTGATAATGAAATATTTCTTTATTATTGTAAAATGAATTTTACCACTTTTACAGGGTATTTGCTAGTCCATCACACTCATCTCATGTTTTTAATATTCATTTATGCATCCAAATAAATGAAATAATCAGCGTTATGCAGTTTAGCGTATCAATTACGACGCCATTTAGCCGCATGCTGCAAAAACCATGTAAATAAATTATTATGCCACATATTTCGAGCGAAATCAAAAGCAGAAATTAAATGCTATGCAAACATTTCAACAATTTTCTCAGCAATGGCATTCATCAAATGGGGAAAAATTGTTTTCATATATATATAAATATAAAAGGTTATTTATATGTATTTATATATATACGCGTATCGGGCATATCAAAAATTGATTTGAATGGAAATGCGGTAAGCAAAGTTGAGAATTGAATTATTTAAAACTGCAGCCAAAAACAGTTCCGGCACCAAATGACGTGGACATGAAAAATTCATTAAATGTGTCCAGCCACACCAAAAAAATATAAAACAGGTGCATAACTGTATGTGTGTGTGTGTGTGTGTTTGTATTTGTGTTTTGTGTGCAGCGTGTCAAGTGAGAAATTACATTTCCACAAAATTCTAGTTCATATTTACCAATGAATTTTTTTCAATGTTATTAGAACAAAAGCATTTTATTCAGCAGACACACACACACACAGGCACACACACCACATTAGCTGTAAATTTTTTAGACACACTTTGAGCTGATTTGTATGCCTTACTAGCGCTGATCAAATATTTGTGCGCCTCTGTGCTCTTGTGTGTGTGCTCACACATTGTGTTTGCTTTAGTTAGTTAATAAATTAGTAAAATTACGTGCCGATGGGCCGTCATAGATGGAGTCAGACAACAGCCAGGCGTGACAGCAACTATAATATTATAATTTTCGACTGCATTTCCGCACACTTTTCGGCGACAGCTGAAACAACGCAACAACAACCAAACAGCCAACCGGACAACCAGACAACCGGACAACCAGCCGAACAACAACAGCCAACTGCACTAACAACAAAATTATGTTATGGACCCATTAAAATTACCAAAAGCATTTGTTAAATATGCCTACAAAATGTAAGCTAGGGTGTGTATGAGCGAGTGTGTGTGGATATGTGTGTGTGTGTGTGTGCGTATTTTTGCGTGCTTAAATATACACATATGTATGCTTATGGTTCTCATTCTAAATATTTTGCATGAGGCGCATCATGCAGCACACATATATATGGAAATATGTATATTTTTATATATAAATATATATGCATATAGATATGTCTATACGTATGTGTGCGTATGTATACCATACCATATATGTACTTACTCATACACGGAACAAAAATTGTCTAAAGAACTAAGGAACACACATAATCATGTCTAACCTGACATCATTATTTTCTGCTCTTAGTAAAATTTAAAAATAAAAAAAAAATAGAATAAAAAATAAAATAAAAAAAAACAGAAATTCTTTAAAAAAATATGTGATAGATAAATAAAATAATATAAAATATAATATAATAAAAACAAGTAAGAAGGCTCTAGTCGAGACTGCTCGACTAGGAGATACTCTGAACCCTCTAAGCTGAAGTCTCTAGGACTAATAGTGTTCAAATTAGGCTGAAAAAAAACAAAATAAATGTATCGATTATTCTCGATAAAAAGATATCGAGTGAGTTATCGTAAAAAATGATAAACTCATACTGCGTATGGTATACACGAGTAGGATTGCCAAATTTCAGTGCTCTAGCTCTTATATCTTCTGAGATCTCGGTGTTCAAACGGACAGACGGACGGATGGTCAGACAGACAAGGCTATATCAACTCAGCTCGTCGCCCTGATAAAGAATATGTATACTTTATGGGGTCTGCGATGATTTCTTCTGCCTGTTAAATACTTCTTTACAAAAACAGTAAAACTGATTTCCCAATTTCAATGGGTTCGGAGTATAAAAAGAATATATTATACATGAAATTCAGAAAAGACAGGCAAACAAACAGTACTCGATTCAGCACGTGCCTCTGATCAAGAATACATATGCTCTATGGGATTTGCCACGCCGCCTTCTGCCTGCTACATCAATTTTAACAAAACCATTAACCCCTGAAAATCCCTTCTCAATGCATTTAGGCTAAAAACATATTCATACTGATTAAATCTTGCTTTTATTTGGAATATCTTTGGCCTCGGCTAAGTGAGTAAGAATTTGCCCAACAAAAAAATATTTTTAGTGCAAGAGCAGAGTAAATCTCACCATTTCTGCTGTAATTTCAGCAAAAATCTATTTACCTAACAAATATGCTCTCAATAATGACTTGTATTTCAGTCAAGGAATGCAGTGAGAGCAGCTTGCTTCAAATTATAAAGCTCATGTCTGAGTTAACTGAAGGCGCAGAACTTTCCTCCCATTTAGCAGGCAGTTAAAGACCTGCACCAGTATTTAGAAAGTCCTATTGAAATTTATATGGCACACAGGCTAGTGACAGTGATTTGCCATGCAATTATTTCTCTGCGTGTATGTATGGATGTACTATATATACTAAACAGCCAGCATATATGTATGTATGTATGTATGTATAGGGGCGCCCAGGCACGCAATCAAGAGGAATTTTCGCGCTTGGACACGAGTGCTTGGGCCCGTTTCTGTTCGTTGTTGTCGCTCGTTGACGTTGCAATAAATTTCCACGTATATTTATTATTTTGCGGCACGTCACAGATAATTAAAAATAAATCAATTTTTAATGGCCAGAGCCGCGAGGCCCGCAGAAAAATGCCTCATGCGTGGGTGATTTGTATTCATCTATACGTATTTATATATACATATATGTGTGTATGCATATCCAAGCAAATTCTTTTTTATTCAAGCTCGGTTATTTAACCTGGGGGGGCTTAAAGCAATTAGCGCACAAATTAGTCGGCGTCAAAATGTTGCGTGCCGCTGTCGGTGGACCGAAAATTCAATAAGGCGACCGACGAGTCGCTACAAAATTCAATAACCGAACTCGCCGACTTGCATGCAAAACACGTCAACACAATTGGCAAGTGCCAGACGCGCCTTTACGGCTAAGCAAATCAGTTTATGATTCATAAACAATACTTCATCAAGCTGCCATAGCATACAAAAAAGCGTATACCCACGCACACACGCGGACAGACATGGACACACATACGCACACATATGCGCAGCACACATGTTTGCCAAACGGCCAACAATAAAGATCAGCACAAATGCAATACCCAAAAACAATTTCGGGTCTATCCAACGAAAGAAAAAAAAAGAAGACAGAAAAGAGAGAAGAAGCGATGGCTAAATCGGTTGTTAAACCTAAAAGTTGACTAGACTGGGACATACCCTATTCCAAAGGACAACGATATAATGTCAATGCAATGTAGGTGAAACCTATGGTTGACCGACTTATTGATTGACAAACTAACAGATGGGTCAATATATAAATCTGAAAATGATTGAGCAATAAAAAGAAAACAAAACCTTTTTATGGCTGTGTGTATGGAGTGATTGACTGACTGATTTACAGAAGACTGATCGATTGACTGACTGATTGGTTGAAAAAACGATGTACTGATGGCCAGATCGATTAAACGTCTAATTGAATGAAATGATTGATTGATTGACACACAGATTCACAGAGCGAAGAACTTATTGATTAACTTACTGATTAGCTGTAATTGTTTGATTGATTGACCAACTGACTATCTGACTGATGAACTGAGTGCTTGACCATCTGAAGGATTAAAGTACTGAATAGATAGCTGATTGATTGATCGAGCAATCGATTGATGGACAAGCTGACTGATTGACAACCTAATTGATTCATTTAGTGATTGAAAGACAGATCACTCACTGATTGACTGACTGATTCAGTCTATTTAAAGCACTGTTTGAGATTGATAGAATGCTTGGTTAAGTGACTCATTGACTGACTGCTTGACCATCAAATCCAGTGACTGAAGGGATGACTGAATGGCTTTAATCTCCTATTTTATTAACTAAAATTTTGATTGACTAACTTAATCCAAAATACTAATTGAGTGACTAATGATGATACTCTTATAAGTGTATGATAGCAACTATGTAGTTGTTCCATCTGATCTTAATTAACAAAAATAAAGTTTTCAAAAACTCTAAAAAATAGAATTAATAACAGTACGTAATCCTCTAGCTCCAATTCATCAAAATTGACACAAGAGATCTTCCACAACCTTTAGATTCCACCCACAAATACACAGGGTATACAAATTCTCATGCGTCACGTTGTTGCAATCATTAGGCAACGAACGAAAGAAAGGCAAACAGATACGCATACCGAAAGACTTGATGTGCGAGTGTATATGCATGCGTGTGTGTGTGTTTGGAATCATCAAATACAATTCTGATGCTCGTACATCTGCCACAGATTGAGCGCGCGTGCAATTGGCAGACATGGACTCTGGCGTCTAAATATATGTGTCTATATACATATGTATTCCGCATAGATGGCCAGATAGAGGGCAAAGGCAAAACGAAATTGATGCGGCTAGCAAATCGCCAGCAATTGTCCCGGCCAATTGTTAGAACTTGGCCCACTGTTGCCCACTTTATGACGGACGCGTGCTATCAACATTTGTTGTCTCTTTTTTCTCTCTCTCTCTCTCTCTCTCTCTCTCTCTCTCTCTCTCTCTCTCTTCTTCTTTGCCCCTTTTCGTTTTAGCACTTTTGCCGCTTGATGGCAATCATGATTGAAGGTCGCTGGCGCTGCGTCCGAGCGACGACTTCAATTATGCAGTCAACTCTTTGTGGCTGGCTGGTTATTTAAATATTTCGACATGTGGCAGCATGTTTATAGGGCAGCATCAACGTAAATCTAATAATATAAGCCCGCATGCAGAGGCCATGTTATTTATACGCACGCATAAATATCAACAACAACAACAGCAACAACAACAACATGTCTGACCACAGTTAGCTTCGTAACCGCAGCAAATGGCATAAAAGTCAACATGTTGAACGTTCGCTGGAAAAAATATTGCTTCAGCTATAATGCGACTGAATATGTATGCGAGTGTGTATGCGAGTGTGTGTGTGTGGGTGTGCGTGTGTATATATTTGCTGTGTGACTTTTCATATCTTGGTAGGCTATAAAGTATAAATTACGGCAAATATGTTACGTCGCAGCGCCGCCGAGAAAAGACACAAGTAGCAAAAGAAGTTGCAAAGCCGCACGCACAACTAACTAACAACTATTAAGCCTCTGGCAAACACACACACATCATGCCTCTCTCTGTCAGTGTAATCAACATGCGTGGCACTGGCCTTTGGTATATGGCTCGTAATACTCTCTCTGCAATTTTACACACAGGCGCCAGGCCATTTTTCCGGTGATTAAGTGTTGATAAGTCTATAAATTAACTAGCAGACAGACTCGCAATGTCTGCATAGGGTGTATACGCAAACACACACACACACACATTGATATCGTTGTAGTAGTAGTTGCTGCGCAAGCATATTAATCATGCTGCATAGCATTTACGAGTGTGTGTAGAACAATTGCCTGCTTATTGGCGCAGCGACAACATGTGCTGCCCAGCTAATGAGAGGCTGAACAAGTTCCGAGACCAGAAACTCGTGGGCACAATATGCTTGAGAATCGATTAAATACTATATCATCAAGTCGTTGAAATGATATATGATTATTATTAATATTGAATGAGGTCTACAAATGAAATTCTTATGCTAGGGAGTTTTAGTTTGCGAGAGCTGAACAGGGAAGAGTGTTTCTGTCGGGAGTGCCCGACTTGGAAATACCCGAGCGAATTTCATGGTTAATCATTTGGGCAGAAGTATGGGCTATACGATTGGAAACTTGATTTTGGAAAAGCTTTTCTTCCAGATGCGCTTTCCTAGCCATTATGTATGATCTCTCAAACTGTTTGAAAGGGAAGAAAAATAAGGAGTATTTCTGTGCATTCCAGAATCAAACACCATCAATTTAAAACTTTCAGCAAATTATCAACTTCTTCTACACATGGAATACAGAAAGTTCTTTGGCCTACATACGACCGCCTGAAGGACAGTCGTACAAGTTTATATAGGCCATACCAAAACCATACCTTCCTTGTCTCAAACCCCCTTAAGCCTGAATTCCCATTCCATATTCACTCCCTTTCCCAGCAGTAAACTCTCCAAATCAAATGTCTCTTGTCCCTCATAATAATTGTTCTCATAACGCCTATCAATGTCCAATAATAATTTGTTGACATTTCATTATTTATTCAATTTATATTATTCAACAGGCCAACACATGCACACACCCTAGCTGGAATTCCCCGTGTTACCAGAATGAAGCGAGCTGCCAGCGTGTTATAAACGTTCGGCTAGTTCATAAATTTTGTATATCATAATAGATGTCCTCAGATATGCCAACAGAATGCGTTAAATAACCTTTTTAAATATGTATAGCGGGATATGTGTATAAATGCCATATAAAGGTCAAATGAATAATATAAATCAAAGCTAAATTCAAATTTGTGAAAGTGTTTATATTCATTATGTGAAAGGAGTATATTAGTTGGTATAGGGGAGATTGAAATGTGTGATATGAAGGTTGATATGAATTGAGTATATTTTTATATGAATTAATATGAAAAGGGTATATTAGTTAGGGTAAGCAGACATGAGAAGTGACATATATATTTGTATTAGTTGTATTTAGCTTTTTGAGCGAGCATTTTGCAGTTGGCTACGCTTAAAATAAAATTAAGATCTAGCTACGATTTGGCAGCCCAACCTAATTTAGTATTCACTTAACCTTATCTATTTTTAGTTAGGCTCTTTGACTTGGCTGTGTGCGAAATTCCATGTTTAAATATAGACCTCGCACTTTCACAAATAAGATAATATCTAGCTTAGGGATAGGAAGAAGAAGAGATAGAGAGTGACTTTAAAGTATGCCATTGCCTTGGGCAAGACCCAAAATGATTATCTAAACATAACAGTTTCTCAGCATTAGCTTTAAATTATTCTCAATCAAGAGCGCAGTAAATTTCTGGGGCGACCTGCTCACCTGTGGAAAGTCAGAGGGAATCCAATTTAAATGCGGATAAATTAATTGCTTAAACTACGCATACAATTGATTTACACAAATTTACGAAAGACAACATCAACATCAACAAGAAATCTGTTTTAATTGCGGTTAAGCCAAGAGCAAAGACAAGACTCAGACAAGAAGGCGCAAGTTCAAAGCAGTTGCCGCCGGCACAAAATTTGCCTTGGCTTTGATCTGGCCCAGCTGCAAGGCGTGGCGAGGTAGACAAGGCAGGCAGGCAAGGAACCCAAATAGAGCCGGAATAAAATTAGCATTAAAGACGAGCCAACGCAGCAGCAGCAACAGCAAGAACAACAACAACAAAAGCAACAGTTTATAAATTAGCATGAAAATACTCGACTTATAGATAGCCTATATCCGGTTTTAAAAGGTGTTATATAAACTGAGATTTCCTATCAATTTAGTAAGGTTTTTAATTTATAATTTCACAAAAAAATGCCAGACTATCAGATATCCTGCACATCATTGATATATGATATTCTTCTTTAGCTTTTCTTCTATATTTATCTCAGTTATCTCAAGTTTTTATATAGAGTTGACTGTTAAATGCTCTTTATACTAGATTATACTAGCCTATCGGCATATCCGAAAGACAAACTCACATATAGACACTTATTAATCCCATGTCATTCATGCATATTTTTCATTTATAAACTCTGAGATTCTTCGCCTCGCCTCCAGCATTCCCGTCCATTAATCATTTCCACAGAGTAGTTGATAAGAAATTATTTTAAATTCTGGGCCAAGCCAGCAGGAAGACCACACTTAAAAAAAAAAAAGAGGAAAACAACGAAGCGACTTTCCAGTTGCAGCCACAAGTTGTCGCTGGGGAAAAGTGTTGCCTACTTTTGAGCGCTGCAGAATTTAATTCACACAAATGGAAACAAAAATGTGCGAGAGAGAGAGAGAGAGTAAGAGAGAGAGAGAAGAGGAAAGCCGGCAAACACGTTTGTTACA
Organism: Drosophila navojoa; assembly: GCF_054131105.1. Classification (NCBI taxonomy): domain Eukaryota; kingdom Metazoa; phylum Arthropoda; class Insecta; order Diptera; family Drosophilidae; genus Drosophila; species Drosophila navojoa. The sequence continues at coordinate 1,889,342 of NC_142890.1, forward strand.
TTTACGCAACAATCGAGACAGACACAGAGACACATGAGCAAAACGAGTTGAGGCGCGCGATGAGTGCGAGCGAGATGGCAGATAGTAGATGCTGATGATCCGCGGCGTCCGTAGACACATTAAATCAAATTAAAAGTGTGCTAAGTGCTGAGAGTGCGAGGCGTGAAAACCCCAGGTAAATCCCATTTTAAATACTAATAGCAAAGAATGCTGTGCGGTTAGGGGGCGTGGCATGCGGGGGGGGCTGCGGCTAACACCTTTGCGCGACTCTGGCACACATTTTGCCAGAGCTTAGCGTCGGCGCTCGTGTAATCTAAGTTTAAGTTGATTGTAGCACACTCAGACAGGCCCGAAAAAAAAAGCTGTGCAAGAATCTGAGCAGTGAAATGCAACGGGGCGACTAAGAGATACCCTAGAAAGTGGGCAGCATAGTTAAAAAAATTAAATAATAATATAAAAAATAGTGTAAATAAATATAAAAATATAGTTTGAGGTCACATATCATTTCTCATGCAAATTCAGGTGAACGACTGAGCGATACCCTATTTTTAAGAATTTTTCTTGATTAATGGCCAGCAAAACCTCTGCGAGTTGAGGTAAAAAAACATAAATTTGAACAGCAAATGATTGTCATAAACTTATTATATATATTAAATATATACCCTGTAATTCGATATATTCAGGCTTCATCATGCAACCCCTTAAGGCAAGGATTATTAAGCAATCAGAGAGGTCGCATTCATTTTATTGAAGTTTCCATTCAATTTAGCACATTATAATACCCTGTAAAGAGCGCGGCGTATTATTTGCAATATAATCCACCAAATTGTAACAAACTGAAAGCCACAAAATGGCATTTCATGACTAACCTCAAAGCTCTTACGGGTTGTACTAAATGCATATATATTTCTTTGGGGACTAACGCGGAAAAGAATACCCTTTGTTTGGTTAAGTATACGTGTGTGTGCCTGTGTGTGTGTGTGTGCGTGTGGCTGACTTTACCGGCAGCTCTTTGTGTTAAAGCGAAGACAGTCTGACTCAGTGCTTCCTTCTTCCTTCTATACTTTTTTTTTCGTGGTTGTTGGCCTGTTTGCTCGACTTTATTTTATTTTCTCAATTGCTTTTAGCGTAATTGCTAAAATTCCCACAGGTAGGCCAAATACAGGTAGCGCGCATCGGTAACGCGTTTGCTTTTATTTTCTCTTCTTCTTTTTTTTTTTTGTATTTTTTTAGGCCTAACCACAGCAATATTTGCCTCTGCTGCCGCTTTCAATTAAGTTGCGCTGCATTTTGATTAGTTTTTAACATTTTGGCCTGCAGCAACGGCCGAAACTAAACACACACACACGCACACACACACACACGCACACACACACACACGCAGAGCACATAGAGCTCATGCCTATGCACACTTGAACTCCATCAATCAATTAATCAATCGAAAAAAAAATTTCAATCAACTTCAATTGCTGGCAGTTAGCTAACATAAAGATAAACTGAAGAGTGGAAAAACTGAAACTACCTGTGCTAAAGGGTATGGCTAAGCCAGGACAAACAGCTTCAATTCATTAACTCAAACGCTTTGCCAAAGCTGCAAAATGTAAAACCATCGCCTCGTTACACTGCAAGAATCGGGCGTGAAGTTGCATGAGTTATATGAGGAGGCATCAAAATTGTTTTGCTCTGCTTTGCTTTGTGCGTACTTTACGATCTGTGCTACGAGTAGCTGTAGCTCACTCTGCCCCTCTCTCTCACACACCCACAGTCTCTCTCATTTTAATTCTTTCTCTCTCTCTTTCTCTTGTGAAAGTGTCGACGGTTTTCTGTCCGTTTATTTTGATGTGTACGCGCGTGTTAAAATCACGTTTTAAAGCAGTTCCGCTCTCTCGCTCCCTCTCTTTCTGTCTCTCTTTCTGCCATTCAGTTTTTGGGCAGACTAGCAACGACATGGCCAAGCATTGAGGCGTGGGCCATTCAGCCAAACAAACCAAGCGACCAACCAGTCGGACACACCGACAGACAGCTGAACGGACAGACGAACGGCGAGCACATTTATTTTATTTCAGTTTTGTACTGGCAGTGCATAAAACTGTTTTTAACATGCTGCTTGCTGTACTTGTTGTTGTTGTTGTTGGCTTTTATTTTTTTTTATTTTTATGTATAAATATATATATGTATATATGCACGCTGCGAGTCCTTTTTATGCCAAATGTAAGCTATCTGCGCAGGCTGGCACAGGCAAATAGCAAGCCAAAGAGACTAGGGCAGACGGCTTGGACAAGGAGATTTAAAGCGTTTCGGTTTACCTGACACCAGCCATACATACACACATACATATATACATGCATGTATATACATGAGGACGTGTGTTTGTGTGTATTTATTTACGAACATGTGTTTAAATAAAATGTTCTTGCACCAAACGGAACAGGACGAACAGGACATCACCGCACTTTGCGAAATCACAGACGGCAGTTGGGCAGCTGGGTAGCTGGGGAGATGGGTAGCTGGGTAGCTGGGCAACAGCAAAGGGGTAAAACTGGCATGGCTTAACGTGGGGCTTGTTTCTAGGGGTAGTTAAGGCCAGCGACTCAACGCAGCTCACATTGATTTCAACAGAGAGCGTCCGTAGAAAAATGCGCATAAAAACTGTTCCGGCAAAAAGCTTAAAATTATAAAGGATGCTGGAAAAAAATAAAATAAACAAAAAAGAAGTCAACAAACAAACAAACAGAAAAACCAACAGAAATAATTGAAAATATACGAAGACGACAGCTGAATGCGCTCTCTCACATAAAACAGCGTTGGACATATAAATATATAAAAAAAAAAAAAAAAATATATAGAAATAATAGAAAAAATTAACAAAAGTAAAATGTAAAAATAGGAACAAATTAAAAATAAAATAAAATAAAAATAGTGAATAAATGAAAAAATAATTCTGTACAATATTATAAAACATATTTAATAATGAATAAATGAAAACATAAGTCTGTACAATATTAAAAAATATATTTAATATATACAACAAAATTAAGCATATATAAATAAATATAAAAACAAAATCGAAGCAACAGATAGATTTGTTAAAAAATGTTTTAAAAAAATATCTTCATTAAAAATTTTGAAAATTCAACAAAGTTTAAAAAGATAATAACTAAAACAAAAAAATACATACATTTAAAAAAAATACTTAAAATAAATTTTTTGATATATTTTTTTTATTTTATTTTATTTATTTATTTATTTTTTTTTTTTTTTTTTTTTTTTTGTCTTTATATACGCAGACATATTTTGATCTCTTTATTAATTATATTATACATGATTAATCCAATTATTAACTACTGTTGTTAATAAAATATTTATGCATAATTGCCAATAATTGTAAGCCAACTGCTTTCATTCATTAAACTAAAGCAAATATGTTATGAATTTTGCAAAATTAAATTTCATCAATATTCAAATATGCATAGCCATGGCAACTTGCGCCAGAAACCTAATGGACTTCGCTGTATGAAAAAAAAAAACTCACTTCAAAGGCCGAAATTACTAGGTAAGTTACATAAAATGCTTTTTGCATTCAGCGCAAATGGCAGAGCTTTGCATTTTATTTACATGGCGGGCACAACGAATCTAAGCGACAAAAAAAAAAGGAAGAAGCATTAAGGAATTGCATAGCAATTGAAAAGCGGCCACAAGCAAAGCTTGGAGAGCGTACAAGGGGACTGTTGGAGTCAGAGTGAAGGGGGAGTGGGGGGGAGTGGCATGTCATACATTTAATTAAAATCGAGTGCAGCTTTGATGTCAACCGCTGTCCACAATCTGAGCAATGAATGCAGATAGATAGATATAAATTCGACAGAGCCGGTCGGCCACCGCGAATCCGACATTGATTTATGTCACGGCTATAATGAAAAAGTGCTGGCTGGTGGAAGTGGGTGGGTGGGCGTGTGCGGCGTATCAGCCAACTGGCAGGTAACAGCGTTGGCCAGAGTTAAGTTCGATTAAGCTAAGCGAATATAAATTACACAATATTACGGCTAAATGCCGACCAAAAGTGTGGGCGCCACAAATTGTAGCAAGGGGAAGATATACAGACACACACACTCGCTCACACCCATTAACACCCACTCGCACACACACACACAATTACCAAGTTGTTTCGTGATTCTCAAGAGAGAGCGAGAGAGAGAGAGAGAGAGAGAGCGCCGCGCGCAAAAGTTGTGTTGCCGTAATCAATCATCAATTACGATTAAATCCATCAGGAATTATGCGTTAAATTGATTGAAAGTCAGTTCGCACATGCTAGCCCAAAACGCGTCCGCCTTGAATTATGGCACCAAATCAATTTCAAGCACAAAATCAATAAAACTGTTGCACGAACCGAGCCGGTTGAGGGCCTGCGCCGGTGCCCGGTCTCTGAGCATTAGTCAAAGTCAGGCAATCGGTTGAACGCGGCGCCATGCTAATGCCAGCGACCTGTACTTAAGCCCTCCAAAAGCGGCTCAATACACAGCCCACACACACACACACACACACACACACACACACACATACAGCTGAAGGGTCAAGCACCGCCTGATTCAACCAAGTTTCCATTTGCACAAACGACTTTCGGACTTGGACTCGGACTCAACTCAACTCAACTCAACTCAGCTCGACTCGACTCGAGTCGATATTTACGCCGCTTGCTAAGAAATACAAATATTTTCTAAAGCTCTGAGGCAAATTGCAATAAGAGAGAAAATGGAATGCAAAAAAAAATATCTACTACAGATAGGCGAAGACTTGATGCGCTAACTGTAAATTGGCCTATGCAGATATATAGATATATATAAATTTATTTATTTATATACATTTATATATGATCTAATCTGATCAATAAATCAAATTCAACTGATTTTTCTGATCAATTTTATACTATTTATATTTATTATTTATTTATTTTTTACTATATTTAAATAAAATTAATTAATAATTAATTTTCAAACGATATTTAATATATTACAAAATTTTAAAAAAAAATCATGATACAATAATTTTTTATTATTTTTAATATCTGGGAAAATTAAACTAAACAACTATTTCAAGATACATTTTGTATATTTTTAATAAAATTTCACTTTTTACATTAAGTCTAACGAAACTCAGTCAAAAATTTTCTTCTAAAATCCTAGTTATGTCATTTCCATATTTCTTCTCTTAGGCCTTGCACATTCTGTGGCAAAAATTAAAGCAGCCTGGCTTTTTTTCGAGTGTATAACAACTACAAATAGCAATTTTTATCCAGCAGCTAACTTAGTGCTAGCCCCTGCTCACCCCTAGACTGCTTTTTCTGCTACTTTCTCCAGCAATTCCCGTTCGCTTGGCTTGCACAGCTCGTCCAGAGCTTCAATTGACTGCAATAATTCTAAGAATAGTGTAAAGTGCAAGTGCGAAGGCTGCTGCTGCTGGCGCTGCTAGAGCTGCCTGTCCATCTGCCCGTCTCTCTGTCTGTCCTTCGTTTCGACTGTCCGCCGGCTATGGCGTGAAGCCGCCGCTACCAGTGCCGTCCGGCCATCTGTCTGTCAGGCTGGCAAGTAATTTATTTATCAAGTTTCAAGCTGCAGCTTGAAAACTTAATACCAGAACCAAATTGAATGCAATGCCGAGACAGGTCTTAAGATAGCAACAGCAGCAGCAGCAGCAGCAGCGGCGGCGGCAGCGGCAGCAGCAAGCAACGGTAAATGCAACTAGCACCAGACCTTAGCAAATAAGCACAAGGCTCAAGGATATATGGCCAAGGTAAGTGCAATCAAGCCCAGGCGATCGCCTTTGGTTTCAAATCTAACAAAGCTGCGATTAGGCGCAGTTTTATTTGGGAAAAAGAATTTCAGATTTTTTGCTAGTCAAATAAAAACAAATACAAAATTTGCTAGATTTTTATATGCTGTGAGAAAATATATTTACATTTATTTTATATATCTATATATTTTTTTTTTGCCTTGTTTTTGTTTGCGAAACTTTTTTGCTCGCCTGAATTTCCATTTGTATATCTGTTTATCTGTGTGTGTGTGTATAAGATTGGATTGTCTTATAAGCAGTAAATAATTTATAAGCCTTTTGTTTTGGAGCAAATGTAAGCACAAAGTTGAGCCAGGTGTGCCAGGTGCGACAGTTGATCAGATGCCATGAAAAGTACGATTTTCTTGCAAATTCATGTTGTTTTTCGTTGCTTTTCTCTTTTTATTTACCCTTTTGCATCTCTTAAGGAAAAGAGCTAAATGTATTTTGAAAAGTTGCTGCTTACCTTCACAAAATTTTTAAAAAGCGAGAAAAATTATGTTATTTATTAATAAATTAATTAATGTAAATTAACTCGCACTTGGCTTGCGTTTTTTTTTTTTTTGCGCAATTTTTTTTAACATTTTGTAATAATTATATCATTTTATTTATCAGTAAACTATTGTAAAAAATTTAGATATTTAGAAAATGGTAGGTCATTTAAATCAATTAACTTTTCTAGAAAATTGTTTAAATACAATATTGTTCTATTCAATATTAATTTTCTAGATTTTTTTAAATTTTCAAATAGGAAATATTAAAATAAATTCAAATAATTGTGGAATTTAGTTCAAGGCTTTCCTAAAATTGAAGTCTGGATTTAATCTGTGCGCTATAAGAGCAAGTATTACTCTGAAGCGGTCTAAAAACTCATGTTTATAGATCAAGTGAAAGCGTACAGAAGGCTAGCTATAAAACTCATTTTAAAGTGGAATATCTTTAAAAGTATATAAGCCATGATGGAAGAGAGCTTTTGTATTTTAACACCAAAGCAACTGACATGCATAAAATATATACATATATATAATTATATCTATATATACATATATAATATAATATAAATATATGCTGCTATGATTGCATATCAAGCGACGCTTTAACCGCAAAATGCAATTTCGCAGCGATTATGCAAAAGAGAGAGTGAGAGAGGGAGGGGAGAGAGAGTGAGGGAGAGAGTAATGTAGTTGCTCTTGCAATATCTTGCCAACACACAAGTAGCATCTCACGCGTGAAGCTGACAAGGCTTTGGCAGCAGCCAGGACAAAGGGTACTCACACACACACACACACGAGCTTACATTTATGCAAAATATTGTAAAATCTTTTCATGCAGCAACTGAACAACTTTGTCAATGCCACCTTTATTTTGGATCGTTGCGCTGCGGCATTTAATTGCCTGGCGACAGGCAACGGCGAGCTCACAGTCAATGCCAGGCATTCATTCAGGCATTGCTGTTATTCATTCATACACTGAATCATTGATTCATTTCCATTTCTAGCGGGCAAGCGCAAGGGCTTATGAATGCCAGATGTGAGTGGTCTAATCGAAAACAACAAATTGAATATAAATAAGTGATGCGCACTAGCTGAAGTAATGGCAGCAGCAGCAGCAGCAGCAGGAATAACAACAATCAAGTGTGACAATAATAGTTGCACTCTGTATGTATGTGTGTGTGTGTGAGTGTGTGAGCAACCGCACATTGATTGATTTGTACTTTTTCTGCTGCTGTTGCTCGTTTGCTTTTGAGTTTTCAAGGTTGTTGCAGCTGCAGCAGCAGCAGAGTACAAAACAACAAAAAAGCATTGCCTACTTTTGAGGGCACAAGCTCAATTAAAATTTTACGCCCATTTGCATTTGCACATACACACACACATATATATACGTATATGCATATGTGTGTGTGTGCACTTAGAGGCCGACTAGCACTTAACAAGCAGTTGTTGTTGCCCGGCGGCTGCCAGGCTCGAGTTGAGCTCTGCCTGCTGCTTTTGTTGAACAACTTTAAGCGATTAAGTGCCTTGGCCTGGGGCCATATGTGTGCAGATGTGTGTGTGCTGTGTGTGTGTGTGTATTCTGTGTGTATTGCGGTGTCCGTTGCATGTGCGGCAAAGCAGATTTAATGAAACGGAACCTATTGCATAATTGAGTTAATGCTGCCAAAGAAAACCTTAGCTAAAGCTTAAATGCTCCGAAGTTTAGTTGGGCGAAAGTCTTTAATTAAAATATGTGAGTAAATTAAACTCGTTATTCAGCTGCATAGCACAACAAGCCAGCACTCTTCACTTTTCAGTTATATAACTCTTAGCAACTGACTAGCATATATTATATTTTTATTATATATAGAAGCGACTTCCTTTTGTCTGAGCTTCTCTTATATTTTCTTCTTTGTTGAATTCCTAGAAGAAAATCTCTGGAATTCGTGAGAATCAAATGAAGCAGAAAAACTGTTTTACAGTCATTTTACGCTCAACTTATTTTACCTTAGTCATCCTCAGTTGCACAAGCTACAAATTTATGAAATAGAATTATTGATCAGATGAAAAGTGTTTATTGGTTTGCTACCCTTTGTCTGTGTTTACCATAAAGCGTATAACGCATGCCGCATATCGTATATCGTATATCCCATATTGCATGCTGTATGTCAGATATCGTAAATGGAATATCGTATACATATGTATATGTATGCCGTTTATTGTAAACTCTATAACGTGAATTTTATACAAATCAAATATCGTATATCGTATACAGTATATTGTGTATGTTGTATATATGCATGTTGTATGTGGTATATGGGATATGGTATATCGTCAGTTATCTTAAATCGCATATCGTATATCATATACAGTATATAGTATATCGTATACATATATAGGTATGCCGAATATCGTAAATTCTATATCGTATACAAATAATATATGGTATATCGTATACAGTATATTGTATATCGTAAACAGTATATTGTATATCGTATACAGTATATTGTATATCGTATACAGTATATTGTATATCGTATACAGTATATTGTATATCGTATACATATATAAAAGGCGTATATCGTTAATCGTAAAGTCTATATCGTGAATCGTATACAAATCCAATATTTTATATCGTATAAATATAGGCATGCCATATATCGTAAACTCTATATCGTCAATCGTATGCCGTTTATCGTATGCCGCTGGCAGTATTTGGGATATTGTATACGGCTTATCGCATATATATTTTAAGTCGATTACCGTATATCGTATATCGTATATCATATACCGTATACCCTGCACCAATTACTGACAATCGCTTATCGTATGTCGCATGGTGTATTCTATCGTATATTGTATGCCAAAAAAACGCAGAAGCCACACATATTTCACACTTTAAGGTCAAATATTTTAAAGCCATTTTCAGTTTACATAATTCTCTAGTTATGAATATATTGCAGATTATAATGGCTATATGTAGAGATTGTTTTTGAGTAAAAGTGGCATATATAGATAAATTTGGTATATCAAGCAAAAAACACTCTTAAATGCCGCATGCTTAAAACAGTGTCAGCAACTGTTATTGCATTTTTTATTTATTTCTCTTTTCTAGCTGCTTTGTTGTGCCTGATGGGTGTAAGAGTGCGCGTGTGTGTGTGTGTGTGTGTGTCTCTGCGTGCGTGCGTGTGTGTGTGTGTGTGTTTGTGTTGTGCTCGCCCGCATGTGCAATTTATTTTTTATTAGCGCTTTTGTTGCCGCTTTTCCACGCAAAAAGCAAACAAAATCAGCATGCAAAATATGTTGCATATTTTACAGAGTGCCAAAAACAATTGTAGCAACAGCAGCAGCATCAACAACAACAACAACACCAATAACAATCGTTGCAACAATGGCAATAACTAAAAGGCGCAAAATGAAATATGCAACAAAACAGCGTAAAACATGAAAATAAATTGCAACAAAAAAATTTTCGTTCGCCTTTTCAAAAACAATATATTTAAAAACAAAAACAAAAAATGGAAAGGAAACAGAATATTGTAAAATATACTCGGTTAACAAATTGCAGCAGATATTAGAAGCGAAGTCTAATGCAACAGCTACAGAGGACGAGTGAAAAACGAGTAGATAGATAGAGGGAGACGAGTATGAGTATGAGAACGAGCGAGAGAGTGAGTGAAGAGAGAGAGAGGGGGAGAGAAACAGAGTTGGACAGCCAAAGACAGCCAGACAATAACCGCGTATTTCTGACAACGAATTAAACAAAATCTACACACACATACACAATCACACATACATGTGTGTATATACATATGTGTGTGTATAATATATATGTTTATATATACACATATGTCTGCTCCTCTGCTTACTGCAAATGCAATGAAGCGCAGCTAAAGCCAACAAAAGATAGAAAAACAAGCTGAAGAAAATCTAGAAGCAAGGCAGCATTGCCTCAGTAGATATCCTGTAAAGTCAACATAATACGGACTTATTATTAAAATAATTATTATTATTTTTATTTTATTTTTTATTTTTTTTATTTATATATTTATTGTTTTTTTCTTTTTTTCTAAGAATATAAAAATCGTATAAGATTTGACTATATATTTTAAACTAAACTATTTATGATTTGGGCTTTAAAAACAACTTAAACTGAATCAGAAAAGATATATTTAAGGAAACTTCAATTATTTGGCTAGAGACTCAAATTGATTAACTGGCAGATAAATCAAATTTCAGCGCTAATCTTAATAAGAAAAGCTTTAAATATAATTTCAAGAGTCAAAAATTATGCACGACAAGATAAGAGGATTATCATAAATCTTACATACATATTTATATTATTTACTTGTATTATTTAAACCTAAACACCATCATACGTTAGTAATTTTGGCTTCGCAACAACTTGAGAAATTGTTGAGCTACAAGTTTTAGCTTGCGGCAAGATATTTCGCACAAAGTTCATAGTTTCCCTCTTAATTAATTGCAAAATGTTACAGACTTCAACTTTAAACTTTAATTACAAACGAGCTGTGAGCAATAGAGAGCATTCAAGGCGCTACAAATTCCAGAATTATTGCATTTTGTAGGGTATCCAGGGCAAGGACACTCGCATTGCGCATCGATTTTGTACAGTGCCGAAACGAAGATGTTGTTGATGATGTGCGCTAGCCAAAGAAACTGTAAATTTGTAGATATATATGTGTGTGTGTGTGTGTTAGTGTGAGTGTATAAGTGAATGTGTTTATAGTGCAGCAAAACGTAGTGGAGCGTATTGCCGTATTGCAAAGAGGTTGCCCGTCCCACGGCTGTAGCTTTCATATTTCCGGCTGCCTCCTGAGCTGGGACAATTTTTAAAAATTCAATTTTGTTCAACATCGAAGCGATTGACTGTGTGTGTGTGTGTGTGTGTGTGTGTGTGTGTGTGTGTGTGTGTGTGTGTGTGTGTGTGTGTGTGTGTGTATATAAGTTGTCTAATATGGAAGATGCAACTACGAAAATTGCCTTTTTGCAACGCTTGTCGTGCGGCTCGCTTTGCTTGTAAAGGGTTCAAGAGACACGACATAAAACAAAAATAAACCCAAGCAAATATTTACTTTATATACAAATATAGCATAAATATATACTCTATCTAGATATTCTATATACATATATATTTCAATTGAATTCAATGATGGAGCCTAAGTGCAGAGCCTTTAAAGCTCGGAAAGTTTTGCGTGGAATGCAATTCAAAGCCGAAGACAATTTCTGACTTGAGCTGGGCAAACTATGATGCATAACTCACACACACACACACACACACACACACACACAGACACACTCATCCTGTCACGCCCCTTGCTGCGCGCCCACACAAGAGAAAGGGAACAATAAAGATGCGCAGCTGTGTTGATTTCTAATCCTTAATATCAAAATCTATACAATCAATTTGTGAGCCACGGAGCATGGGGCGAGGCTGTGAGTGTGGGTAGGTGGGGCACGGCAGGGGTAGGGGGCTGGACAGGCACGTGACAAAGCATTATTATTGCGTGCGCTGACAATGGCAAGCACTGTGCACACTACGAAATAGAGAAAGAGAGAAAAAAGAAGTCTACAGGATATCGCACCTCTCTCTATATGGCATTCAATTTTCTGCATAGATAAGTCTGACACATGGCAAACTGCAGCGGCAAATAAAATGAAAGTCACCTTTTGGGCCACTCTCATACATCATTGTGAGCGAGTGTGCGTGCGTGTGTGTACGTCTGTGTGTGTGCGCCGTCATATCAAATGAAATGCATAGTCATCCAAACAGGATGAGTCCCAACAAACAGCATACAGAATCCAGTTAACAACAACCCAAAAGCCAAATGCTACACTGGAAGAAAATAATGTAAGGAAGTAAATATGAAAATAATCTAATTTAGCATTCAGAAGAAAATAATGATCAGAAGTTAATATTGAAATAATCTTATTTAATAAAAGGCATAATATATTTAGCATGCAGAAGAAAATAATGTTCGGAATATAATATTAAAATAATCTAATTTAATAAATTGTATAATTAATTTAATAATATTTTTTATATTTTTTTTTTTAATCATTTTATAATATTTATCCAAAATAAACTAAAATTCTTTACAGATTTTTTAGGCTGTTTAGGCTAATAAGAACATTATTATTATATATTATAAAAATAAAAATACAACTTAAAAATAAAAAATAAATAAAATAAAATAAAATTCATCTAAAATAACCCAAAATTCACTCAACAATTTCCACCTCTAGGCAAACCTTTGCCTAATATAATCTCATTAGTTCACACTCTTTTCTCTCAGTGTTGTTGGGTCCAAGTTGAGCCGGCGGGCAGCTAAACAAATAACGCAGTATTTTTGACATCAACGCCATGTCCTGACTGTAATCTGTGTAGACACACACACACACGCACACACACATAGAGCGAAAGAGCAACGCATATGCTAAGAGAGCTGGTCCAGCTGTCGACTGATGTATGGGCCAGGGCAAATAGTCGGGGGCTTGGCTAGAAAAATGAGCATACAAAACGCCTGGCCATATGTCAGAGAGAACGTGAATTGCAGCTAGCCAAATGACGAGAATGCCGACCTATGCTTAAAGTAATACAGGGTATCGCTTTTCGAACATGTTCGAAGTGTATTCGCTGCGCTTTTACCAAGAGCAATTTAAATATGAAAACACGCAACGGCATTTGGGGCCAGATTTAACGATTCGGCGAGTGAACGTTAAAAAGGATTTACGCCATGTCTGAAGAAAGGAAGCGGCAGATAATGTCAATATTAGTCGCCTCCATAATGTACAATAAATGGCAAAATAATACAAAAGGGAAGCCGAACCCACGAATGAACGAACGCGCGCACGCAGTTAAAGACCAGAAAAAGGAATCCAAAGGCAGACAAAGGACAATGGCAAAAGAAATCAATAGCATTCAAGCCAAAAGGCAAGCAGCACAATGAGCAGCATATCCTTACACACACACATATATACTCACGCACACACACATACATAGAGAAGCTGCTCCTTATAAAGTGTAAAGCGAAATATTTCGACATTAAGCCGGATGTCAAATAAAATATAAATTTGTCAGTTATGGCTTCTACACAGCCTCAGCTGTGCACGCGTGTGTGTGTGTGTGTGTGTGTGTGTGTGTGTGTGCGTGTGCCTGATTGTGTTGTATTTGTGATTATGTGTATTCAAAAATAACCTGCGAGTCGTCAATGCTCCATGCCAGCAGTCACAGTCCACCGATCGCTGCAGCAATAACTTGGCAGATTTCCCTTTAACGTTTCGTAATGAAAAATTTCGGGCGTTTCCGCTGAAATATATGATTGAAGAACCTGACTGATGTGATGAAATGATATACCTGAAGAATTTCGCAATTTTAGGAATATAAATAGCAAAATAATTCATATATTCTGGCCTGATTGAGACAGGCTGAGAAAATATTCGACTGACTAGTATATGAAGTATATGGTATATATAGAGAGAGTACATGGATGCTTGGCTAATTGACTGATCTCTGAAAACTGAACAGATTGACTGAATATTAAATATAAAGCTAGAATATAGTATATATACTAAGAAAGCTTGATTCACATGTTGATAGAAAAGCTGACTGATTGAAGCTGGATGACCTCTCAGATGTGGCGCAAAGAAAACCCGAATGGCTTTCTTAGCTAGTTGGCTGACTGATTGAAAGACTTGGTCATTGAAATACAGTAGAATCTGAGTATAACGACGATCAAGGATTCATCGTTAAGCCGGAAGTCGCTTAGCCATATAAGCCTGCTTATATAAGTTTGCCTGGGGAGCTGTAGCCACAGAATAATGAAATGTCATATGCTTCACTCTGCTTAGGCCCCGGCTCACCCGCAATTTGCGAGAAAATCAATATACCCTCATCAAGGGCGTATGACAAAGCGCATTTTTTCGGACACATATTAATCAGTTTTGTTTGGCTGCCGCTCATTGTGTTTTATGAAAATTAAAAAGGCAATGCCGCAACAGAGATGAAGAAGCAGGAGCAGGAGCAGCAGCAGCAGCAGCAGCAACAGCGAGGGCATTACATTTAAAAATGTAACAAAATGTGCGCACATCATAAATTTCGGTAAAAGCGCAATAAATAAAATGAAATAATAACATTTTTATTGCACTCCACGGCTCGAATGTGAGGTGTACGCGTCGAGCCTTCAATACTTTCTTTCGAATGGCTGAAGTTTCCATTTCGGGGCTGTTTTAATGGATGCCATCATAAATTATTAGATTGCTATTTGGTTTCTGGCCCGTTCCCTTCTATATACATACATATATACATATATATGTATATGCAGGTTTTCTCTTTTTCCTTTTTATTGTTTCACCCACGATTGAGCAGCGGGATGGGCGAGCCAAACGAGCCTAAACGCAATTATTATTACTTTTAAAGCATTTCTCTTTCGGCTCCTTTTATATGCGCACTTATTTCCCGGCCACACGATTTTGCTATTAACAAGCCCGGCAATCCAACAAAACCGAGTCCCTTTGCCGAGCTTTGCATTTCCCTCTGCCATTTGAACTTCTTACATTTTGTTTCGCTCTCTCTCTCTCACACTCTCTCTCTCTTTCACTCTGTTATGATTTTTATGAATATTACATAGAGACGACACCCAGCTGCCAGGTGCTGATGTTGGTGGCACGTGCTCCTGCTCCTGCTAGCGGCAGCTTTAACCGCAGCTGAAGTCGCCAAACACCTGAACGGCTGCTGGCTCAGCATGTTTTGGCTGGCTGGCCTCGGACTTGGGCGGAAATTGTTAAAACTGTAATTGCTAAACGAATTTTAATGAGCTCATTAATTTGATAAAGGGATTTACAGCGTGTTCGCGGTTCTCTGACCAAATGTTCGCGCTGCTGTCTTCTGTCTCCCATCTACCGTCTCCCATCTCCTGTCCGTTGCCTGTTGGCAGCGGTCGCATTAATTAAAATTTGCTTTCAAATAATTTTCAAGCAGCCGCTGGTGCCAGCTGCTCGGCTGGTTAATCAAATTGGTCGAAGCTTTTCACAGTTACGCCCACAACGAGCAACAGCAACAACAACAAAAACAACAAACATGGTAACACGAAAAGCGGATTGCAAAACACAACAAACCATGGCGCATAAAAAAACGCTGTGTGTGCGTGCAAAAAAATATGCGCAAAATTAAATAAACGAAGCGAAAGAGATATGCAACAGGATGCAGGAAACGGTCTGAGCTGACTGGTCACACTCACAGCCAGGCGGCAGGCAGTTGCTGATACGGTCACACTGATATGCCAGCACATAAACAATGAACATAACAAAAAACACACACACTCACACACACACACACTCACAGGGGGCAAACACACTCGTCTGTAAACTGAGCATGATACCACAAGTTTTTCCCCTTTCCAGTTTTGTTGCCATTTGCCAGTTTTTCGCCCGTGCTGCCATTGAGCTCTGACAGACACGTTTACATTTCGAGTGGCCTCTCGAACTCGACACGAACTTCGTTCTGCTTTTTATTTTATTTTTTTTTTTCTTTTCTGATTCGTTGTTTTTTAGCTCAGTTCATCACGTGTTGGACAGTTGGCAAGAAGTAAACAAAAAAAAGTAAAAACAATGGGAATAAATCGCTTTTGCAGCAAGACAATCAAATGTCAGCTAGCATTTCGGCAATTCAGCTTGTTGTTGCTCCTGCCACTTGCCACGCCCTTTGCAACTGTAAACGCGTTGATAAGCGCACAAAAAGCTAATTGGATTTCATTGGGCCGCAGGCTCACTTCTGTTCAGCTATATCTCTAAAGATATATGTACATATGTATGTATATACACATACATACATATATGTAGCATGCACTCATGTGGCAGAGATTGTAGCGCCCAGGGGCTTAGACAATCGGCACATCATTTTATACAATTTCCAAAGAAATAAATATGGAGTGTGCCTAAAATAAGACGAGCGAAACTCCCACGGAGTTTATGTAGCTATAAATATACATATATATTGAGTCACATTAATATTTAGATGAGCAATTAAAGTAAGTCTTTAAGAGACTTAGGAGCACTTCAAAGGCGTTTTAAAATAGATTTGGACTGAAGTAAAGACTGAGCAGAAAACTTCAAATGCCTATATATAACTAAAATACCCGGAATAGAACTCCGGGTATGCTCTAGTCGGGCATTGTCAGAGATAGTTTTACTATATCATATAGAGTATCGTTAAGTTTGCATAGGATTGTCTATATTCGAGGGACCCATCTGACAACCTTATATCTCGTGACAGAGACAATGCGCTATACAGGCTCAATTCGAGAGATAACATATTCAAAAATTGATGTAGGCTTGCCAGATGGGTCCTTCATATATTAAAAACTTTGAACTTACAGTTGACTTCAAAGGTTCCTCAATGAAAATTAAAAAAAAAAAAAAAAAAAAAAATTCCAGTAATATAAAACTTTTACCTGCTTAAAATGGGAGGTGCCTCACTGGAAAATGCCCATGATTAATGACTTTTCTATTATTAAATGCCTTTTTTAATGAATAAGCGAAGCATAGCATATATAATCAAAATGACAGATCTGCGTAGAACTCCGGGTAGTCTAGACTAGTCAGGCATTGCAAGACACAGTTTTACCATTTCATACAGATTTCTATCAAGTTCTACTTGCAGTCGACACCAAAACTAGCCTCAAGAGACTCCTTACACTATTTTTAAACGGCATAGAGATCCATCTGAATAATATAGATATACTTAAATCATTCCATTCCATCTTCCTCTACTCTACTTCCAGTTAACTCATATACAAATTTCCATCTTCTCCTCTTAAGCAATTTTTCAGCAATTTTTGCAGAATATTTAAAGTATTTCTTCATGGCACCGCCCTTATTTGCCATGTGAGGCAACAGGACTGGGCCAGTTACAAGACAATGCGAGCCGTTGGGCGAGCGGGTTATCGGGCCACAAGACGAGCACAATTCGCACTCGACGGTGTCGTAAAACCATTTAAATTCATACAGCAGCAGATAGAAGATACTTTTATCAGTGTCTCTGTGTGTGTGCGTCGACGGGGGCGATGTGGGGCAAACATGCCCAATAAACGGACGTCGTTCGGTGCGACAATAGTGTGCAAATTGCTGGCGCTGTTTAAGCAAATATTGTGAGGAAAATAAAATGCATAATAATCCCACAAAAAAAAAGACGGGAGGTGGATAAAATGGAAATGAGGCAACAATTGTGGAAATGTAAAACTTTTGCACAGGTGCGACAACAACAAGAATAAAAAAAAATAAATACAAAGAAAACAAAAACAAAAACAAAACATATAAATAGCAAAAAAACAATAAAGATAATATTTAGAGTGGACACAGTTGTTGTCTTTCGGTTAATGAATGAACTCGAGCCACACAAAAACAAAGAGCGAAAGAAAATACGCTGGAAATTGCATCAACAATATTACAATATTACAAATAAATTGCATTTTCCCAACTACGGCTACCTACAGCAATTTTCCATAATTTTAATGAGCAACAACTGTACCTGCTACACCAGAGAAAATGATGAAAAAGGATTTTCGGTGCAAATTACGTAGCCAAATGTTGCCCAGGCGCCAAGTCAAACGATAAAATATTCAACAAGCAGCAGCTACAGCAACAACAGCAACAACAACAATGAAAAACATTAGTAAAATTTGTTTGAATTAAAATGAAAACGTTGACAATCCTTGTGACTTTGAAACCCAAAAAGGCAGCAGCTTGCTTACGTATCTACACTGAGCGAAAATACTTGGCATAAAGCGGTCCAAGCCCTACATTTAAAGCTGCTTTTCTTGGAACGAACGAGCAATTAAGCAGAGAGCATTCCCAGAAGTTTGAATAGAGCAGAAACTGAAAATTTATGAAGTTTCAAAAAGGGAATACGTAAGCCAAGTCGAAGAACTACGCTATACAAATTTTACTTAAACCTCTTTCAACTGGACTGTATCAATTCTGAATAAAAAAACTCTCAAATTCATACTTCAATATTTTTTAAAATCATGTGCACAATTTATTTTTATTTAATTAAAATTTTCAATAATTCCCAAAAATATTTCATTTAAGGCAACTCCAGCACTTTCTAAAAATTCTGAGCCCAAACAAATATGTGAATAATTTTCTTAATTTGCATAGCAATACGTTTCTTAGAGTGTATTCAACTGTGTGTGTGTGTGTGTGTGTGTGTGTGTGTGTGTGTGCGTGTGCTTGTTTAAATAGAATTAACATTCGTCTTGCCAGCAGCAGCGGCAACACAACTGGAAACTCGTGTAACCCCGCAGCGAGCGAGTCCTGTGAACCTTTTGCTTGCCGGCAACAAATACATGACAGCAGATTTGCTTGGCAGCTCATTCATTTTGCGCTAGCTGACTGTCAGGATGCTGCTGCTCCTGCTGATGCTGAGGCTGCTGCCACCCTCGCCTTGGCCACGCCCTGCCATTTCATTTGTATTCGAAACATTGTGTCCTGCTGAACATTCTTAATTAGGTTAAATCTACTGTGTCGCACACACAAAAAAGGATGCATAACCCAACTGTGTGTGTGTGTGTGCGTGTTGCCCATTTGGCATAATTTAGTTGCGACTCATATTTGCAATTTAAATCCCGGAAATGAAACAATTACAAAACTTTATCGGCTGCAATCAGGCGCAGAGCATCCTGGCGCCCGCATATCCTTGTTGACTGCACGACAAGAATCGAGGCCAACAAAGGACACACTCTACAGCACATGTGCGACCAATGGGTTTTGATTATGTTACGAGGCTGCAACAAGTTTCAAGGCCCGAGCAGCGCCCAGAATTAATAGTGTGGGAGCCAGGCTGGCAGCCCAGCAACCCATTAGAGTTGAGAGGGGATGAGGGGGCGAGAGGCTTTTCAGCAGGCCAGAGAGATGGGAGATAGGTAATGAAGCAAGACAGAATGTATTAGTAAGATTATCTGGAGAGAATGAAAAATATTGCAAAGCGAATAATGGTGCAAGAGCCTTCCCTGACTATATAAGAGAGCAGCACAACTTGTGCCTAGGTGGCAACGCCAGTGAAAAGACAAGCAGAGCTTGTTAAAGGGAAAACTGCATGCAGTTGGCCACTTGAAAGACCTCTATGCAAAGAGCTTGTTAAAGAGAGACAAAGACGAAGAACTTGATGCATCAAGACAAAGCGTTCGACCAACAATCCTCTTATAAAATGCACAATGTGCAAGGGGGAGTCGAAATTGGAAGTCTTTGAAAATGTTGTAGAGGCAAAAGGTAAGCTGAAAATGCAAAGTACAATGAAATGCTGAGGTAATAAAGCGCATCATATGAGAAGAGAATAAAAGAACTGAGGAGCGAGGATCCTTGACAATGTGGTATAGCTGATGAATAATTTGCAAAGTGCCTACGATATCTATCGCTTTTAGCACGCGCCCATCGCTAGCTGCTGCTGTTACTGCAAACATAAAATATTTCGTTATGTCTCGAAACCTGCTTTATAAATGAACTAAAATTTAATTAAGCGACCCACTCATATTTCATGCTGGGCTCGAAAACAAACTTCAGACTGTCCACGCACACGTCTCAAACTCAACGCCATCGCCATCATCATCATCATCATCAGGCTTGTTGTCATTATCATTATCTTCAACACGCGCCATTCTGCGCCACATCACGAACAACATTAACGTCACGACTGACGCCGCCTCATTTTCCCGACTTTGTAGAAGCAGCAACAGCAACAGCAGCAACAGCAGCAACAACATTCTGTAAACTAAACTTTTTACGCATACACAGGGATACACAAGGCTACACAGGATATACAGGATGATAGACCACAGACCAGGCTCGGTGCCGCACGAAAACTTCTTCTTCGGTTTGACGGACCAAGCCACAATAAGTGGCACTTGTGGCATAAACAAGCAGCGACTCACGCGATGCTGTTGCCAAAAAAAAAAAAAAATGAACAAATTCTGCATCCCCCTATTCGGCACAACCCCTATTTAGAGTTCTCTAAAAAAAAAAACGCGATACCCCGCCCATAAGCTAACAGAGCTCATTTTGCCTGTCGTCGCATCAGTCCTTTATTATGTCGCGCGTTTTCAATAAGCAAATGGGGATATTCGATGTGCGATGAAATGAAATGAAAAAGTTTCTAGGTTCTAGTTACGAACTAGGCTAATATATGGCAAGCATGATATATAAAATATATTTAGAATTCATGTCTCAGGTTGAGAATTCATGTCTCAGGTTGAGACAGGAATTCTGTAAAGTACGACAATATATATAAATGTAAGATGTGACCTATGAAAAAATTCGTAAAACTAAGACTTGACATGGGAATTAATTATAGAGGTAAATATATATAATACTTTCAACTCTTAAACTCTACAATATATTTACAAAATATACTAATTTATATACATATATATATATATATATATATATACCTTTAGTAAGCCAATGAGAAGAAGACAGTAGACACTATGGCGCTATCGATAGGTACTTATAATTATATCGGTAGTTGAGCATGATATCAGAGAGAATAACGATAGTGTCATCTATAGACAAGAAGTCAGAGACAAACGGAAGACGAGATAAAATAATTTATTTTATTTACTTATTTTTAATATATTTATAAATAATAATTTATTTATAGGTGAATGTCTTCATCTGCTTGTAGTTCTCAGCTTCTTACAGAGCATCCCGCAGTCATTACCCTCAAGTTTTTTTATGCTTTGCTCATTTTTGAAAATTTTCTTTGGACTAAAATTGAATTTCATATTTGGTCGTTCGTTTTTTGAGGCAACATTTTTAGCTCTGGCAGCATTCGGCATTCAGCTGATAAGCTCAAGAACTCAAACAGCAGCGAACAAAAATGAAAACTGAACTGCCTGTGTGTATGTGTGTGTGTGTGAGGCTGTGTGTATATGTGTATAAGAAGTTTTTTTCGTAACGGCTACTCGACAGTTCAAATATCAATTTTTTGTTTTTTGTTTTTTTTTTTTTTTCAACACTAGCTGCTCATATTTCAGCAGACAGCTGAAAATGTTGGCTTGACAAACATTTAGAGGCGTCTAACATGAAATTTCCTTTTGCTTAAATCGAATTAAAAACTCATTCTGCTTCAATTTGGCTTAGGTGGAAGTTGTTCTTGTCGTTGTTGTTGTTGCTGCTGCTGCTGAGCTCCCGTGATCCAGTTAAAGTTCAGCTACGGCCAGTCAATTTCTTCTTTATTGCTTTACTAGCAGAAAATCTGTTTTATTCGTTCTATTTTATTGTTGTTGGCACAAGTAATTTAATGTCCATTGCATTTAAGCTAATATTTGAGTTGTTGTTGTTGTCGTTGTTGTTGTTGTAGCTGTTGCTTCCTTCGGTTCGTTCGTCTGTTTTAATGCCATTTCTGTATGGCTTTTACGAGCAATTTTATTGCCTTTTTTAATGCCGAACAGCGGCTGGTCACTTGTAGGACTACACACCGAGAGCAGAGTCCAAAAGTAAACACTACAACCCCCCAAACCTCTGCGCCAAGGCAATTGTTGGCCCTTTTGCGTTACCAATTTCGTGTTTAGTTTACTGCACTAATTTTCAGCCATTAAAGCACGCGGCGTATACGCAACGCCGCTATTTTAATTATTTTGTACAGCATTATTTAAGGCGGGAAGGGGAGCGAGGACGGAGGACTGAAGAACTGAGGTCCCTAAATTACCTTATATGCATTAACAAGCACACACCCACACGCACATATACTATACATATCTCTACTCACACACACACACCTACACACTCAGTTTGCCTGCTGCTTATATTAACTCTTTGAGTCACTTTTGTGCATTAGTCACACTTGGCCGCTTGCTTTGTGCCTTTTGCTTTTGCTTTTCCTTATTTGTTATTTGTTATTGGTTTGTTTTCTCTCTCTCTACCTCTCTCTCTGTCTCTTACTTTGTTTTTGTTTTTGTTACGCTTTCTCGTTTCTTTCTGATTGATTTTGGTAAGCTTAAAAGTTATTAATGTACACATCAAAGCCAAAGTCTTTCAAATGTTATGTTAAGTTATTTCAATCGAAACTTGACAACATTCGTGACATTTGAATGCCCTGTTAAGTGTGAGCAAAGTGGGTATACTGGGGCGTAGGGAATTGAAGCTTAAATATTATCATATTCATATAAAATGAGATCCAATTGAATGCCTAAAATTTATCATTATTTTATACATAAACAAAAATTTCTTTAAATATAAAAAAATCTTTTACAAAAAATTTCCCATCTTTTACAGGGTATACCAGCAAAAAAAAAACATTCCTGAAGCTCAACCCCTGTTTTTTCTGCTTAGAATGCGGGACTTTTAATCAAATGCTTGTGCATCAAAGCTAACCCACAGCAGCAAAAGTTCAAACCGAACAAACCTTTGCTGGGCCAGTGGGTCAAGCAGCGCCAAACTAATTTGACACTGAGTGTTGGCCGCAAACTGATGGCACAGACTGTGCATAATGCTTATTATCCTCGACCAAACAGGCAAAGGCGTTTCAAGCAGCTGGGCAGCTGCTCTTTCATTTTGTTGCATGCAATTTGCAATCGGCAGCAGCAGCAGCAGCAGCAGCAAATGAACATTAGAGCCAGTGTTGGAAAATAAACAAAGTGAACTTCGTGTGAGTGACAGACAGACAGGCAGAGCGGCAGGCAGACAGTTAGTCAAAGAGTAGCAGCAGGATGCTCTGGCCTGCGTTAAGTATGCAACAGACTTCACACACACACACACACACACCATAAATAGTTAACACTCGCTAAGTGTGTGCGTGCGTGTGTGTGTGTGCGAGTGTGTGTTAGTGTCATGTTGCCTATTATGAATTGTGCAATTGTCGTCAACGCCAACGCGCTTCTACTCAGCTTCTCTGTTGTCCAACTGACTGCACTCACTGTGCTGCTCTCACCCCCTCTCTCTATCAGCCCCTCTCTCTCTCTGTCTCTCTCTCTCTCTCTCTATCCCTCTCTTCCTCTGACTTTGACTCTGACTGACTGGCAGCTGCAGTCGTCGCCATCGCCGTCGCCGCCTGCATTTATCTCTTTCGCTGCTGCCACTCCCACAGCGCCAACGCCCACGCCCACGCAGCATCATCAGCATCCACATTGTGATCATCGTGCGCTTTGTTTGCACCGCTGACGTACGCTGTCTGCTCTGTTTGCGAGCATTATATGCCATTTTTTTTCTTTTTTGTCCTTTCACTTGACTTTGCCAAGACCCCTCAACAACAGTTGCTGCTGTTGTTGCTGGTGTTGTTGCAATTGCTGCTGCACTTCTTGTAAATGACTCTTCAACGTTTGTCGTATTTGTCTGGCAGCACTTTAAGTGCCAAATATTTTTACATTTGTTTACTGGCATTGCTGTTGCTATGGCAGTTGCTGCTGCTGCTGCTGCTGCTCCTGCTGCTGCTGCTACTGCTGCTGCTATTGCCATTTGCATGCAGTGCACATATTTTGACAAATGACGCATGTTGCTTTCTGCTTTCAGCTTTCTGCTTTCGGCTTTCAGCTTTCGGCTTTCTGCTAGCTGCCTGTGCCTTGTGGCAACTGCCTGCTATCAAATTTATGACATGGCACTGGCACTAATTAGACCAAGTGCCCAAATCAGAAATCGTCCAGTTAATCAAGCGTACAAGTATTTAATTAAGTGTCCAAAAAATTGCCCACAAACACACTAACTACTTTCTCATTAACAACACAGCCTAGAGATGGGCGAGTACAAACGATAAAATTACAGTGTTGTTAAATGCTTAAATGTGCCTTTAATGACATTCAGTAGTGATTAAATATAAATCTAAAAT
This sequence comes from Drosophila navojoa, assembly GCF_054131105.1. Taxonomy (NCBI): domain Eukaryota; kingdom Metazoa; phylum Arthropoda; class Insecta; order Diptera; family Drosophilidae; genus Drosophila; species Drosophila navojoa. Next base: position 1,913,471 of record NC_142890.1, read on the forward strand.
ATATTATTAAGATATAAAGACTGGAACTGACTTATGCTGAATAATGAATATGATAATGATGATAAGATTTCAGACTAGTTCTGTAAGCAACCTATTCGATATTGAATGCGATAGTTTTGTCTCACGATAATTGCACAGCTCTATTCAGTAGTTCCTGTAGACATTTCATAGCTTTGGGCGAACGCTACAATTTAATATTTATGCGCTTTGTTGGCATCGCATGTCAAGTCATCAAATTGAGAAATGTGAAAAAGCCAAAGAGGGGGAGAGAGAGGGGGTGAGGTTGGGGCGAGTAAAACAGAAACTAAAATCTAAAATACGAGCACTAGTTGAGCTGGCCTAGGGAAAGTATATGTGCTGTCTGTCTGTTTGCATTCATCATCAGCGATGGCAATTGACTGACAGCAGCAGCAACAATTGCAGCTGCAGCTGCAACAGATTTACATGAACTCATTCGCATTCATTTCATGCGCTCGCATCCGATTGCATATATTAGCAACTGACTATGTCTGTCTATATATGACTGCCAGTCAGGCAGTCAGTCAGTCTATCAGACTATCAGTCAGTCAGTGAGTCAGTCGATTGTCTGTTTGATTGTCAGCTAGTCTGCGCCGCGCTCTTTAGCAAGTCCTTTATGCTTATGAATATGCGCGGGCATTTCGAATTGAATCGCCTGATTGTCAATCTTGCGCATTTGATTGAAGGCCTGCCATTCCTGCGCGTGACAACTTGACGAAGCATGCATATCTAATGCGTATATCAATCACGCACTCTAGCCATCAAAATTTTGAATATTAACTAGAATAGATACATAATCCCAGAAAGCAGCATCGATTGGCAAAGAAATGGAAACACAAAGAATAAATCGACAATCCATAAATAAGTCGATCAATAAGCAATTTGAAACAAGAATTTGAGATGTGAAAAATATTTATTTGAAATATTATATAAATATTATATTATAAGCTGACTTATATTTAATAAATTCCAAAAAGGTTGCAACTAGCTTAGTCAGAATAAATCACGGATAATATATATAAATACTATAGTTTTCAGACTAGTTCTGTGGGCAACCTATATATATTATTATACTTTAAGATAAGAATAATTAAATTTTTAAATTTTTTTTAAATTTAGAAAATATATAGGTTTACTACATACTCTCTTCAAATAATATAGATATATATTTTTAAGCGAGTATTATGTAGTCAATAATGCCCAAGTAGAAAATTCCTAAAAATCCTTGCTTTGAATTTTGCCTAAATATCCTGCATCTTTGCCCACTGTGCCTTGCCGTTCGAGTTCTAATGCCAACTGACAATTTAATGAAAATACCAAACAATTATGACGCACACTGCGTTACGTTCCCGAGACTCGTTTCATGCAAAGATGATTGGCGAAAAGCAATTTATTGATTGGCAGCTGAGTAAATAATACACGATTAGAGCTTTCCACAACGCTTGAGCTTAGTTAAGTTCGGCTCCATTCAGTTGAGCTGTCGACAATATTTTGTGGGTGCCCATATTCCACTTTAGTTTCCCTTGCCTTCTTTCCTTTTTGGCATTCCAGCGATTAAGCAACACGCAAAGGTCGCCAAAATACAAAATATTGATTATGGCCCCCCGGCTAGACGCTCTAACAATAATAATAACAAATAACAACAATAACAAGAGCGACCCGCACAACTAGTTGGGCTCGGCCGCCCCTCCAAACAGTTCAATAAAGTGGAACACCGAAAAGGGTTCATAGGAAGTATTCAAGTGAAATTGATTGAAGCTGCTGGCTAGGGCAACTGAACGGGGAACTAGAAAATAAAATGAAAGAGAAAAAAGAACAAGAACACGATAACAAAACAAACTAACAAAATTTAATCAAATTGCTAAACTTTAATTTAATCAGTTTAAGTAGAGCACATATGATATGAAACCAAAAGTTTTCCTTTGACTTGTTAACATCAAAGACAAGTTGCTGGCAGAGTTTAACATGCACATTCAACACCTCATTGTAAAATGATTTCAATTTTTTTACGGAGAGAGGAATTGACGGAAGGATTATGACAGGCAGTTAAAAACCTTCGATTAGATGTTTTCTGAGTTTACCCATTATAAACATATAAATATATGTATATATATATATTCACTTTGCCAATGCGCTGAGGATAGGAGATGTGAGGGAAAATTGTATTTGAAAACTAGCTGGGTATACGTACAATTCGAATAGTGGTATAAAAAAGAGGCACATAACGCCATTACTTATATGGCAAATACCCGCCAATAATCCAAAAACACCTGCTAGATAGAAATATTTTGCCGATTCGCTCCCGCAGTGATCCTTCATAGCGTAGAGCAAAACAAGTGCACAGACGAATAGCAAAACTCCGCCAGTCAAATTAAATATTATGGACTGCAAGGGATACAATATTGACTTTAAAGAATGTGAATCAATCGCTAAGTAATACTCACGCACAATTGGGTCCAAGCCCAGACTGCTACAGAATATTCGATATATCGCCAAAAATACCGTATGTAGGGTAATGCCTGGTAAAAAATATGCGAGGAACCATAAGGATACACCATACTCGCCCCCCCGGACACAGTGCGAGTTAAGCAGCTCGGCAATAAAATAGATAGCGATCAATTCGAATAGCTGTTTAAATATACATATTGATTGATGGATTGTTTGTCATGCAGGAAGAAACTTTGGATCAACTATTTTATTTATTAAGTGGATATCTGCAGCGATCTTTGCCTCGCTTACCGCTGTAACAATCGTTAATGTCCAATTTGCGACACGAAAAACTGTCATACTGTGAATTTTGTAATTGTTGACAGAAAAAGCAAATCCGATGCGACCGCCCACAAAACTGGGGACAACAACGACAAGTCCCCTTCAGATCCTGCTGAAAAATATTAACAAAAAAAAAAAAAACAAACAAAAAGTGAAATAAAATAAATAGAAATAAGCCAAAGGAAAACGAAAAGGGTTCCATTGCTGACACCGTTATTGCCCCAGGACTGACCTCGTTTGGCTGGGGGGCAAGTCGTATCGCTAATTTCATTAGTTGCGGAATGCGATGCGATGATTTCATGCAATTTAAAGCCACATTTTTCAGTCGCCTGGCATTTAGCATACTCGTAATTGTAGACGTGGCCCATACCTGGGCCCAGCGCGTCCAGAGACCCGGCCGAGAGCCGAGAGCCGAGCCCAGCCAGAGCACTCAACCCTCAGGCTTTTATAATAATTGCCTGTTGACACGGGATGGCAATGGGGTCCAGTTAGCAGACGGGTCAGCAGGTGGGAGGTGCCGTGGTAAGTAACGTTTTATGGCCCTGATAAATGAAATTTCAAAACGAAGCCAAAACAAACGAATGGAAAGTGTTTTAGTTGAGCATGTGCAACTAGAAGATACCCTGCGCCAAGCGACACATCCTTTGGCTTTTGTTACACATCTAGGAAAATATATTTTCTATAGCTAAAACTTCTAACTACTAAACGAACACGGCAAATTTGATGATTGTAACTCTTTTAGTTCTCGAAAAATGCTTGAAAATTACTTATCGTCCTAGAGCAAGACATAGTCACAGTGAACGAGCTGTACCTCTTGAATTTCCCAAGCAATGCTCAAGAAATCGATTTTTAAGTGGATTTTGAGCAAAATTTGGAAAACAATCGGACATTTCTAAAATGTGATTTACGAAAATATTTACAAACGATTTTATCATGGCTTACCTTATAGTTGTAACACATAGTTCTCGAGATGTTTTTGAAAAACCCTAACTTTTGGATTTTTCATGAAATCACAGCAGAAAAAGATTATAACTGTTTATAAATATGCTTTACTGATGGGGATGGAAATTTAGTCTTCGAGTAAATAATAGAATGAAAAAAAATACATGATACCCTAATCCATATACCCATGATTTCAATGTATAACAATGAAAGGCAAAGTGGCCAAAACATGACTTGAATCAACTACAAGCCCAATTCTACCCTTAACCCAGACGCGACTCTACTACTATTGCTCTCTCTCTCTCTCTCTCGTTCTCTCCTTCTCTCTAAATATATAGAAAATGTCCTTTAGTTTCGCTACGACTCGATGACAGCTCGACACTTGGCTCATTAAATAGCCAATTTCGTATCGATTTTTATTAAAAACAAGATATTCTACTGTGGCCTAGAAAATTTAAAGCCACGACAATTGCAGATTGGGCCGCAGGGCAGTCAAAACTAGTGCGCCAGGATATTGTAAGAGACTTGGACAAATTTATGGGCAAATTTTCAAGCAGCAACTTTTACAGGCTTATATGTATACGCCGACAGAGCCCGTGGAAAAGTATGTGCAATCCCTGGCGCATCCAAAGTGGAATGAAAGAGACTGAAAATAAAAAGCAAAAGCTAAAGAAAAATACCAAGGAAATGCGTCCAGCTTTGGGATGGCGAAGTGTGAATACGCTTTCATAAAAATATAAGTGCACGTTTTTACTGTGAATTGATCGATTCAGGGAAGAGGCGAAGTTAATTGTTGATATAAATCAGAGAGAAAAGGAATTTACGACTGTAATTTATGCAAAGCTTTGACATGTTTTCCAAATGTATAAAGTTAAGAATAATAAATAGAATATGTACCTATAATATAGTAGCTCGATCAAGCTGGAGTCGAGCTCTCAGCTGTTTGCAGCTATAATATATGCAATAGGTCTATCCAAAAATCTATGAATATATAATATAATCATTCAATCAATCTCAAATCGATATCTTATGCAAAGATCCCAAATATATTATCGATAAAAATCGATGCATTACTGCGAATGGCTTAAACCTATATGAAATAGATGCATCCAAATATCCAAATATCTATAAATATATTCTATAATAGTTCAATCAGTCACAAATCGATATTTTATGCAAAAATCCCAAATATGTTATCGATAAAAATCGATACATCACTACGAATGGCTTCAAGCATCTCTTCCTCTACCAATTATGTATTTGTTAAGCAAAATTTCGACCTCTGACCGTTGCATATTCGATGACATATTGATCATGCCCGAATGCAAGTGCATGGCAAAAAGGAAAGTCGACGCATTTGCCTTGTTAAAACAACAACGGAAATGTAGGCTATGATTTGCTTACTTGCCAGGACATTTGCTCTGTAAAAGTGCTGAAATATGCACGAACAACTATGTATAGGTATATGTGTGTGCGTGAGTGTGTGTATTTGTATGCTTGTGCTTATATTGGAACTTCATGACCGTCACACACACACATACACAATGACAGCTTACATTGGTGTTGCTTGAGAGTTGAGAGCGCACATAAATCAAATACATGTAAAATTTTGTGCTTTCCGCACACATATCCTGCGCCAGGGCATTGGCCATACACGCAGGACATCATACGCTTACTTTCTCTCTGTATTTGTGTGTGTGGTTTTCTGTGTCTCTCTGCGAGTGTGCGAGTGTGTGTGTGTGCTTGACTCTGTGTGCACTGTGTTTTGTGCGCATCCGTTAACTTTGTCATTTTTGCTCATTTCCTTCCGGTATGTGCAAGAAAAGTGCAACAAAGCCAATGACAACAACAACAACAATAACAACAACAGCAACAAACTACAAGCCAAACGATATAATTCCCAGCACTGCAGCGCTGCACCACTGCATCACTGCACCACTGAGCCGCTGAGCCACTGACAGGCCGTAAGAAAGCAAACAACAACAGATGAAAGCAAGCTAACATAACAACAGCAACAACAACAACAGCAGCAACAGTGTGCACAGCGGGATCAGCAGCAATAAGCTGGGGGCATAACTTGCTGTAACATACACGCATACACGATAACCCACACACACTCACACACACTCACACACACACGCACACACACACACCCACACACAGTCGCACTCAGTCAAGAAATTACTAAGACATTTGGCTTGCTATAAACTTTGCAGCTGGAATTTAATTATTTTGCAGTTGCAGCTGGAGCTTGAGCTCAATTTTTTGCACATTAAACACAATATATGTAATACACAATAGTTGCCAACAGATAGCAGGACACGCCCCCTCACACACGCAGACACCCGTCTCAACTGTATACGCTGCCAAAATAGCAGCATTTGCATGCGATTTCGCTGGCATTTATTTCAGTCACACGCTGAGCTTGCTTTATGCAAGGTCAAAATCGTAAATTAGTGAACGAAAAGAAACAAGTGGAAAGAAAGTGGGTCTTACAGACAGGATAATACTCTGTTAGGACCATTTATTAGATGAAACACATGATGTGAGAACTTAACTTGACCTTGGAATTGAACAAAATGATCTAAGGCCATCTTATCGACTGGTCTAACAGACTGACTCAGTTTGGGCTAAGAGTTAAGCAAAGGATACCTAACACAGGGAAAAGTTGTTGGATGAAAGAGATTATATAAGATCATAAAAGTTAATAGAGTTGCACTAAGGAATTCGCTTGAAGACCTATTTTAATTGACTTCGAATGGTGCTAAATTGATGAGCAAACTATCGAATAACAGCTGCTAAAATACCCTGTAATTATGAAAACTACTCATTTGCTTAGTATGTCTACCTAATACAGTGGTTTACGGTTTACTTAAGAGTCTTTACTCAACTTCATTTACAAACCACTTTAAAACAAAATACGCTATCTATCGATTGCTAAGCTATTGTCTAAAACAGCCCTATTTGTTTATAAAGCTCATATCAAACTTGAACCATACAACAGGGCTGACATCATTGAGATCGATGATATATTCCAAAAAACCAATATGCTCTATACTTCATTCACTCTACAATCCAACAAACAAGTATAATCCTAAAATAAGTTTACTTTGATTTATTTTGCTTAAGAATTTGGCAAGAGCTTAAAGTATTTATTTCATCTGGTACAATTGCTTATACGCTTAAGTAATTTACAAAAATAAATCTCTCTAAATAAAATGAAGTATATTGGAGCTGTTGCACTCAAAGGCAGCCGCGTTGACTGAAGGCAAAGCTACTACATGCAACTAATTAGCATGGCTTGTTGAACTTTTTCAAAAAACCAATTAAATCTCTAGAACACACACAGAGACACACAACTTGGTAATGAAAAACACACGTGTGTGTGTGTGAGTGAGTGAGTGTGTGCGAGCCTTTGATCAGAAAAAGTTTCGCGTCTAAAGAGCAACGAATACCGTCAAACGCGTCAAACAACTTTTGAAAAAAAAAAAGTATTTTTTTAATAAAAATATATACATATGTAATAAATGTATGTATATATATTTGTGTGTGCATGTGTAGGTGCAATGACCGCCTCTTAACTTTGTCGTATGAGGAAAAAGAAATTAATATAAAAAAAAATAAAATAAAATAAAAAATTAACAAACGACAAATAACATTATTAACGTGAAATTAAACTTTGCAAATTTGTTTGCCAACGCCGTCAGACATGGCATTAAAAAAAAACCTACTTGACAGAAAGCTAAAAAATAAAAAAAAATTAACAGAAGGTGACATTTGAAAACATTTTCATATGCGCGGAAAATTGGCTCATGAGGCGAGAGTTGCCAAAGGCTTTACGAAACATTTTTCTAATTACTTTAAATAAGCAGAATGTTAAGTAAATGTTGATTTACAGTACTTCAAAAGAATAATATAAATATGTTTATAAAGAGAATTGGGCATATAGATTATACAAACATGATTTTAGAATTAAAACGTAATAAAATTCTAACAAAAATATTTAAAAAATAATTTTAAATTGCTTAACTCCCCAACTGTCTAAAAATACCAAAAATATATATTTGAAAGCAGTAGAAACTTCCAATGAAATATGAAACGAAAGCCAGCCAGACGGCAAAGCAATGGCTCAAAGACATAATAGGCTACCCTCGCAGATGCTCAAACATATAACATATAATAAAGTGAAATGTGCTGTGGCATGGGACAGCGGGCCATCGGCTGCAACTCTACCTATGCAACTTTCCAATGATGCAACTTTTTCCTTACATTTTTTTGCTGCTGCTGCTGCTATTTGTCAAGTGGGCAAAAGTTGAAACGTATGCGTAACACGTACTATATGGAATGCTCAACTATGTAGCAGAGTGTAGAATAGTGGCAGAATGGTCGAGTCTTGTGGGGGGCTTAGTGTCAGCTTTAAAGTGCAACCTTGTTGAAATGGAGTACAAGTGCAGCTAAATTAAAGTTTCACATTTTTCTTCGTCGTCTAACCAAACACTTTTTAACAAGTGTGCGGGTGAGTCTATGTGTCTGCGTGTGTGTGTGTGTGTTTGTTTGTGTGTGTTTGTGTCTAAATGTGTTTACTTTTGCAATTTCCTCTTATTTGTTTTAAGTTTTTGGGCAAACACAGTGCGCACAGTGCGCTCTGTTGGCTGTTAGCTGTTGACGTTAAGTTCTCAGACCCAAAGTTTTCAGAAGTAATCTTTTAATTAAGTGCCCAAAAAAAAAAAAAAAAAAAAAAAACAAAAATGTGAGTAACAGAGCAGCAGACAGTGAAAATTATGAGGGATATGCAACAGGAATAGTATATGTATATGTATGTGTATAGAGAGCGCTTAAGCGAGGCTCCTAGCTAAACGGCCACAAACAGTGGGCGAATCGTAATTTGATTAATGGGAAAATGTTGTGCTTAATTAGCACAGCAAGAACAGAAGCAAATGGCGAATAAACAGGCACCAGCAGCCGCCAAAGAATAAATAAAACACATTAAACAAATACAAACAGATAAATGAAATAGAAACATAGACAGGCACGAAAAGAAAATACAATATAGATCCGTTATCTTTAAGATGACGAAGACTAAATGCGCTGTTAGGCAAACAACAAATTCTAATTGCTGCTCGATCGAGTATATATAGCTCCGTTTGCCGAATTGATGACCAGAGCGTTATACCCGACTGCCAGAGCATTGAAATATATTTGGGAGCTAATTGCGCGCCAAACGGGCGCAAAATGAAAATTGCCAATGAAATGGAAACGGGCAGCAGACGGATGGGGAGGGGGCAGGTGCCGCGTGACAGAGTAAATGGAAACAAAGCAACAACAGCAGCAACAACTAAATAGCAAAAGGCAACAGAGAAGAATCCTGCAAGGCAGCGAATCCTGCAAATATTTTACAACTAATAAAAACATTGCAGCAGTCGAGTAAATCAAGTGAAAAACTACAAAAGGCAACAAGGGGAAAACAGTTGAGAGCAAAAGAGCGAAAAAAAACGAGTTAAAAGAAAAAAGATGTTAAAAATGAGGTGAGAGAATAAATACAACTGCATTCATTGTGTAGGCAGTGTGAAAGGAGTCGAGAAAGTAGTGTAAGCAGAAAGGAGGAGGAGAAGCAAAGAAAAAGCTAATAGGAAGCAAAAGTGCAAAGCAGAAATCATAAAAAGCTGACAAATGGCATTTTTCCGCAAGCAACCTAATTATTGTTGACATAAAAATAATTGATGTCTTGTTGAATGAGCTAAAAGTTATTTAAATATTTAAGCGAATATTAAAGAAATCAAAAGAAGAAGTAAGAATGCTTTAGTCTAGGCTGCTCGACTAGGAAATCCCATGAACTATGCAAAAGATTGATATTATATACATATATACGCATGCATACACACATACGCATGCGCTCTGCTAACTGCGCAATTGACGCAATGGTTGCGCTACGGCTGAACTTGAACTCATGGGAACTATTATACAGAATGTGGTAATAATTGATATGTATTTCGAAATCTTAGATCTTAGAGTTAATGTATCAATCATTATCAACTATAAGGAGTCGGCATGACCTATGGGAAAAAAGAAAACCTGTTAAGCTCCTACTGCATATGATATATATGAGTATGCAAAATGCAAATCTCTAGAACTTGCAGTTTACAAGATCTCTGCTTTCTTACTTTTGCATGTAACATACATTTTTCCCAATTTCAAAGACTTCAGGGTACTTACTACTCCAAGTAAATTTTTGTACATATGTAAACTACTAATTTCTCGATAAACAATAACAAAACCACTTTAAGCACTCTTTATTCAGTAAAACTACTCTTATCTCTTAAGCATCTGTAATACAATTACTTTATTGTTTACCAGCTGCACTCGAAGTTCACTTTAATTACTTACTGATTGCTTTGACAAATTATTGTTATTATTGATTGATGGCTGGATTGTTCTAATAGATGGGAGCACACGTAAATTGATATTAAATGAGTGTCAAAGCACTCGAATTGTCAAATATTGAGATTGAATCAAGTCGGAAGCAAGTGCATTTGGCTAATCAAATATTTATTTTAGTCAATTTTCCTATTTTTCACAATGGCTAACAATGAACGTGACAAAATGCTTAAAATTTAACTAAAATAAAGGGCAATTGAAGAAGATGACAAAGCAGGAGCAGAGCATCTTCTATAGCAAACAAACACAGGACACACACAAGTGGAACCCAACCGAACGAAGGCTGACAATAAAGTTTTATTATAAACGTTTCAATTAGCCAAGATGACAAGAGCTTGGCGAGCGCCAGCTTTCTCTTAGTTTCATTTGATTTGAGTTGCCTTTGGTCAAAGTTCAAGCATTGCCAAGGCAACAGCAGCTGCGACTAATTAAATGCGCACCCTTCGCCCATGTCCTGCACAATGCCCAAAGGACACTTTTGTTCAAATTTTATTTGATCTGGTTGAAAAGTAACCCTTTGTCAGGCGGACAGACAAAAAGACAGAGAGCAACCGACGCAGGCAAGCACCTAGCCAATCCATTGGCAATGCCCTTGCCTCCATTGGCCCCAATGTAAACATGGCTTAGACCAGAACATTTGGTCGACTTTGGCCAAAAAAAAAAGATACGTTTGTGGGCAACTTCTGTGGCTAACTAATTGAGTTAATTGCCAAATGATTGAGGCTAAGCTGATGAACGATACCGATTAGCATCGGCATGACGATAACGATAACCATAGCCAAAAACTACCTTAGAAGACAAATTATCTGGGCTATCATTCAAATATAACCCATCTAGGGTGTAAATGGAAATATCAAGTTGCCTTCAACTAAGTTTAAAGGGTGTTTATTTCATAGGGATAAACGATTCGAAAAATCATCTAGGCGTAAATTTGTTATAAGCTACTATGTAAAACACTTGACAAACATTTCTTTGAGATTTATAGAAAAAATAATTATAATAAAAACCCTTGTATATACTTTTACGATAGAGTGTATCGAGTCATCAAAGCTCTACTTTCATTACCAATATTTAATGTTATATATATTATTATATCCTAAGCTCTATACCTTCATCTATTTAAATGTCCTTCAAATTGATTACCCACACTTATTTTTCTATTTCAGCATCACCATTGTTCATTGTCAATTACATGTTCAAATCCCACAAAAAAAAAAAAGAAAAATCAAATCAAATCAATTCAATTCAATAAAATATTCATTTCATTCACTTACATTCCACTCATTTCCACTAATTCTCAACTCAATTAATCAGTCAATCGGTGCTCTAAATGATATTTTCTTGTTAGCTGTCATCGAATGGATGAGCGATATGTGAGCTGAAATTGATGTCGAAATACCGAAAAGACACTTAAGGACGCACACAGATTTGCATTTACGAATATCCTTCAGTGTCAACTGTCACTTTAATCGACCACTCATGACACAGAATCGTAATTAATACAGCTCCCAGACGACTCAATTGATATATGCATCTACATATATTTGACATGTATATGATGTGTGTCGCTTTTTGGTTCAGCTCGCTGACAATTGCCATTGAGATATAATTTAATTACCTGTTGTTCAATCAAGTGGCGTCCACGTGGAGAGCGTTCGATGTGATGCAGCCTAAATATGACAGAGAACAAATCAAATTCATTAATTTATCATTAATTTCAGCTCAGAATCTCTATAATAACAGCTATTTAAGAAAATATTTTTATGAGTGTGTACACGCAGAGAAAATAATTTTATGAAAATAATAATAATAAGAATAATAAATAAATATATGTGAACGAACTACATATATTAAAATTATACAACTTAAACAAATTTGTTTTATATGACTATGACTACAATTTTCTTAAATGTTTAGACATAAATATTTTTTTCTTTCATTTAAAAAAAAAAAAATATTATTTTAGTAAACAAATAGGCAAAAAATTTAATTAAATGAAAATTAAAATTTTTAATAAAATACAGTAATATATTTTATAAAAATTTAAATTTATATTTATACATATATACACAAAAATACAAGTAAAATAATAAAATTTAACAATGTCAAACAAGAATATTTATTAACAAAAAATAAGAATGAGAAATATTATTTATTAAAGTTAAATCAATTAAATTTACATTCACATCCATAATTCTAAGTTTTATATGGACTATTTTTACCCTGAACCCATTGAAAATGGGAAGTCAAGATATAATGGGTTTGCCTTAATATATATTCATAAGTCTCAGCTTAAGTCAGACTCTAAATTATTCTACATACAAAATGAAATAATTGCTAGAATATTTCTTTACTCAGACTGAACAAAAGCTTCCAATAAAATAAAAGGTTCACTTCTTTTCTCTCAGTGCATGCAAATTCGAGCATTTTTAACCATATGCTGGCCGTAAGAATTTACAATTCAATTGCGGTCTTAACCATATGCGGTGTTAAACCACCGCCGACGCGACGCCGATGACCAAACGGTTCAAAAATTATGCGTTTGGTTAACGCGAAGCGGCTGTGCGAAATGGGCGTGGCAGGCAGATTGAACCGCATCCGCAATCACTAAAAATTAATTTCAATTTTATTGCATGAACTGCAAACGGCTGCGGCCAGTGGCATGGGGCATGAAGCACGAGTCTGGCTATAAAATAAAACTCAAGGCACGACTCGAGTACAACAGAGGCTAAATTATGTAGTCCGACAAAATGGGGGCAGCTCTGTGTGTGTATGTGTGTGTGGGTCGATTTCAGTGGGCAAAGCCGAAAAATTTATGAAAATGCAAAAGCGCTTTTCAGGTTTACCCCAGGTAAGCGGCTGCAGCCCGCAGCCGCTGTTGCAACCAATTTTAATATGAATAGCAGCAAGCGCCAAAAAGCAAAACTGGCAGCAGTTACCAAACTCAACCGAATCCGACCAGAAACGTAAAAAAGAACCTTCAAATATATATGTATATGTATACAAAAGACGAACATGAATTGCGGTTTAAACATTGAATTATGAATATTTGCTCCCAAGCAGGAGTCGGAGCACTTGGGCTGGCCAGACAAGCAAAACATTTATCATCGTGGCGTTCAGATTTTTGATTAAAAGCATAAAATGTTATGTAATAATCATGCTCGACTAAATAGGTAAACAAAGTGTAAATCAAAGTGAAGCGCAAATGGAGGACTGCGGCCTGCGCAACAACTGGAAAATATCCTGTCTTGTATAATGAATGTGAGACTAAACTTTTGGATATATGCAAGAGTAGCTTGAGTTAGTTTTTCGTTTATACAAGAATGGAGATTGGAATGCAGATCAAATTTGTTGAGAGAAAAGTTGGCATAATCAGAACAGCAAACTTATTTAACTAGAGGTTATGAAACTGAATAAGTGTAGACTCTTCAATTTGAATACATCAAATGAGACTCGAGTAAATCTTTTGCTAAACATGATTTGAGCTCTGCTCTGCTTCAAACTTATTTGATTAACATAAATTATACTTCAAGCAGGACTCAGGCAACTCTAAAGCTAAGCTCTACTATAAAGTAAATATTTTCACTACTCCTCAAAGGTGCTCAGCATCATTCAAAGCAAATACCTTCAGTTGGCGTCCCCAGAAATATTTACAGGATACCAAAAATTAAATAAAAATTATGCTGGCCATCGTCATTAAATGCTGAATGCAAATTTGGTGTCTTTATAGATAAAATGCCTTAAATGAGAGCAATTATGGACATAAAAGAAAATTCTGTTTCAATGGGCTTGGTACAGTCGCTCTCTCTCTCTCTCTCTCTCTCTCCCTCTCTCTCTCTGTGTCTGTCTCAATCTATCTTCTTCTCGCACTCACTCTGGTTTTTTGTCTAATGCAGTTGTTTAGCCTAATTGGAGCCGCTTTGTGGCACGCAAAACATTCTTTCATTCACTCACAAAAACTCGGCCTAAATCGGGACTAAGTATTATGCCAATTATCCTGGCTAAGCTGTCAGCCAGTGGCAAGCCTTCAATTCGTGTGGTTCCACTAATTACAAACTTTTCCATCCAATACTGACGTATTCATGCTGAATGTGAGACTAAAATAGAGCTTTGGCGTTATTTTAAACCAAAATTGCAACAGGAAAAACAAATTTAGGTCATGTAGAATAAAGACAGAAGTCAGAGATTATAAAATATATTATATATATAAAAGTTAAGCAAATTTAGAACTCAAGTTCTCATCAACTAAGTGAGGCAGAATTTGTATGGAAAGTCTGAGCAGTAACTAAAGTGAAGATACGAATATTACTTTCAGATGGTTTTAATTCTATATTATACTACATAGTAGGGGGATTACCTACGTTTCTGGATATGAAATACTTCCCGCTCATTCCCCTCGCAAACAGTAAAAACTGCTGTTAAATAAAATTTTCCGTTCCAAAAGTTTAATTATGAAAATGCATTCCATAAAAGAGAAAACCTTTTTCAATAACCAATTTCACATAGCAAAAGCCACATTGCAGCCCCAGGCAAGAGCTACGTAAAGTAAGCAATAAGCATAGCGTCTGCTTATATGAATGTGCATACATAGGTTTTTATGTGTGTGTGTGTGTGTGTGTGTATATACATACATCTGTTAGTATTAAAGAAAATACAAAAAAAAATTTTTTTATCAGCATCAGAACTCTAGGGTATTTTCTAGTCGAGCACTCTTATTGATTAACAATGTAATTATTGAATGCAAAAATCAAAAATATAGTCCTTGCCCTAATTAACAATAATACTCAATATGATTTGCTAAAATATGTTACAAAATCTAATCAAAATTATATGTGTACATTACACAATTTCTATTTCTAATATAAATGGCATTTAAATTAAATAAAATCCATATCAATTTCCAACCCCCATGAAAACTATTGAACTGCTGGCACATTAAGAATAGCATAAAAATTGTAACAATTTCGACCACAAAAAAAAAAATATTATTTGCTCTAATTACTAAAGAATTCAAATGGAATGAAACAAAAACTGTATAAAACTCGCCAAATTATGGCAAAATAAAATTATGTAAATCTATTGATTTTTTTTTTTTATTGTAACAAATTCCTTTTTGCTGACAAAACTCATTTGGCTCACAAATTAGTGGCAGGTTATTAATTCTGTTTATGGCCAAAAAATGCCACAAAAACAAAAATTTATATATATACATATTTTGCTTTTGTTTTTTGCTTTTGGGTTTGCTTTTTGTTTTAGTTGGCTTCAATTTGTGCGGTATGTTTTGTCATTTAATTAGGGAAACAGACTGGATAATAATTTCAGGAATTTATGCGCGACACTAATTTGCATAATGCAGCACAATAAATCAGGGCATACAAAATGTTTATTAATGCCAACTCTAATGAAAATCTATAACAAAATGCCGAAAAAGGCACAGCAAACAAACAAACAACAACAACAACAAAATGCTTCACTGGACTCTGCAGCCGTATCCATAAATTATGTGCAACAACTCAATCAAAATTCAAAATACGTATGCAAATGACCCTGTCTGGCCACGAAAGAGATGGCCGATGGCAAATTAGCAAGGGAACAGGAGAGTGCGAGAGAGACAGAGAGAGAGAGAGTAAGGCTGTGGTGTAAAACAAATGAATTAGCCATATCTAAGCTCATGAGTGACTAAACTACGGCGTGATAACGCATTATTATACTATAAAAATCATTAATATAGCAGCTATAAAGCCGCAAATATGTAAATTTTTAGGCATTGTCTTGCTTCTACCAAGTGCACTGAGCGAAAATATATAGCAACTTGGCTGGGTGTGAAATTGAGGAATGTGAGGTGTGGGGAGGCTTGTTTTGGTTACTCAAGAGATCAAGTGGAATTTAGAGATTGAGTGACTTTAAAGATTTATGAAAATCAGATAATCAGATTTGAAGTGA
The DNA here is from genome assembly GCF_054131105.1 of Drosophila navojoa. NCBI lineage: Eukaryota > Metazoa > Arthropoda > Insecta > Diptera > Drosophilidae > Drosophila > Drosophila navojoa. The sequence continues at coordinate 1,929,578 of NC_142890.1, forward strand.
AATCCTTTTGAGAAACTATAAAATAAGTCGCTAAACCATATCTAAGTCCATATATTGGTCCTTTTATGTATCATAAATTAAAATATTACAAGCTTCCTAATATATTAAAATTGATAAAAATTTATAATGTAAAGTATAATCGGAATAATTGGAAATAATTTTATTTATTATATTAATTGATTATTAATTTATTAATTAATAAAACATTTTTTATGCAGAATATAAATAGTTCATTGATTAAAACTGTACATATATATATATACATATATCTATATATTTTTTTTCACACAAATTTTTTTTTTTATACATTTTTTTTTTGAGCATTTTTTTTTCATAAGAATTGGCTTTTGTATAAATATGCTATAGTTTTTTTTTTTTTTTTTTTTTTTTTTTTTTACTTCACTCTAATGCATTTTTAACAGATTCTAGCACATCATTTTCCTAAGTGTAAGCTGACAGACAGACAATCACACACACACACATGCATACACTCCCTCTCCCACTCGCACACACAGACACTTTGATGGGTTGCCATGCGTATTAGGCTGAGTGTGTCACGCAAACCGCGTATGAAGCGCGAAATTGCGGCATTAGAGCCAGAACCCAGCTGGCTGGCTGAATGGCTGGCAGCTAACTTAGCAAGTTGAGCTTTCGCTCGGAGTCGCGTCCTTTGACAACGCCTACGATTTTCAAGTGGAAGGAGTACGGTGGCCATTACCAAACACTTTGCGCGCAACACATTCGCGAGCGAGGCACACTGAGACAGCATAGGCAGTCAGGCAAGAAATTCTATTAGTTTGTCAAGCCTTCACACAGACATTTTCGTAAATTTGATATGCGCAATTTGTTGTCAAACGACGTCAAGCACGATCTATAAATGTGGCCCGGCAACAGGTTGCCTATCCGCCGCCCACACGCACATTCCCGGGCGCCGCCTGCTGTGCGTTGCCAGGACAACGGATGATAAAGATGGCATAGACGGCATTGAGGCTTCATAACACTCACAACGAGCTCACCTGACAACTGGGCCACGTTAAGGCAGTCGCTGCTGCTGCTTATATAAAATAATGGCCAGGTAATGCATACCATTCATATTCCCACTAACTAGCAAATTCCTCTTCATGTACGCTTCAATACATACGCACTTACTTATGTATATACATATGTACATATGTACATATGTATGTACACCTCAACGCTTGAACATAGAGAAATTGCCCATAGCGTAGCGACGCGATGAGTGAACACGTCTTGAATTTCTTGATTACAAAATGGGAATAGTTATATATCAGAGAAACATTTGTTTATATAATTTTATTGGAATCATTAAGTGTGTTCTTGCACTCTTACGATTTCTAAGAATATTGAAAATGTAAGAAATGGGAAGTTTTTGTATAAAAGAGCAGCTTTTATTTATATGATTTAGTTTTCAGTACTCTTGTTATTAAAGCATTATCTTTATCATAGTCATTCATTATCGTCTTCTATGACATTTTTCATTCTCTTTATCACCATTATCGTCTACCAATTCATAATTGTTATATTAATCGTCATCATTCATCGGTAATCATTCTTAACTCATCACTCATTACTCATTACTCATCACTCATAACTCATTACTCATCACTCATAACTCATTGCTCATTAGTCATAACTCATAACTCATAACTCATAACTCATAACTCATAACTCATAACTCATAACTCATAACTCATAGCTCATAGCTCATAGCTCATAGCTCATAACACATTACTCATTGCTCATTACTCATTATCTTCATTCCCCATTAATCATTAATTCGTTATTCCTCATTGGTCATTGCTCATTGCTCATTGCTCATTACTCATTACTTATTACACATTACTCTTTACTTATTACTCATTAATCCATTTTAATTAATTACTCATTACTCATCAATCATTACTGCTCACTTAACCATAATCACTCATCCCTCATATATCAGCACTCAGCGGTTATCACTCATTACCACAATCCATTGCTATTACCATAATCACAATAATATCAATCATCGTAGACATTATTACAGTCAATATCACTCTCATTATTTCCAGAGTTACTATTACAATTATGATAAGCATTGTTCATACCACATTAATGCAATTTCATTATGCATGATTGACTGAATACCTATTTTTTTATTGCCTATATATGTATGTATGTATTTCGAGCATAGCCACTTTCATGTCTAGTTTAAATCATGCCAGTTCGAGCTCAACGTGAACGATACTAATTTGCATGTAGTGGTGCACGAGTGGTGTGGTGTTGCACCACCAGCTAAGGAACTAACGCAACTGATAGTAAAACTCGTTGCAGTGCACAATCTCGGCGTAAGACAAAAGAACCTACTCAACTTTGAAGCTAAACTTTCTTGGCATTTTCCCGATTTTTTGCCGTTACTTACTCTCTTACTTGTTTTTTTTTGCTTTCTAGACCATTGCACTGGCGCATTAAGCCAACTACAGCAACAACAACTAACACAGAAGCAATTGAATTTTATAACAAACAATTTTACGCTTTAAGCACGCAACGGCCACGAGACTCGACTTTTGTGCTCATTGTTGCTTTCCTTGTTGTTGCTGTTGTTCTTATTGTTGTTGTTGTTGTTGTTGTTGCTGGCAGTACTGCAGTGAAGTGGTCCAAACATCATTGACTTTGCCTTTGGCCAAGCAATTTTCAAACCAACTTTTTCCTATTTATCGTTATTTACCATTTGCCCTGGTTCAGCCCTTCAATTCCCACCCGTCCGCAATGTTAGCCCCGCCATAAGCATTCAAACCAAGAGGGACTTCTTCTTCTTCTTATTATTTTTTTGGACTACCTTCTGGTCGCATTAAGTGAAACGCTTCAGAACCAAAAAAAAAAAATTCCGGATCAAAATCAATTTACCTACCCCAAACAATTGAAATTGAGTTGGTTGCATAAGCCGCAACTTTTCAAGCCGCATAGTTTTTAATTAAGTTCAAAGTTTGGCAAGAGCTCTTAAGTTTGCGAGTCGTCGGATCAAACTCCTTTTCTTTTTTTTTGGCTTCAACTATTTAGAAATTGGAATTGCGGCACATCTAATTCATATAATTAAACATGCACCAGACATCAATCATTGATTCAAAATTTTCAATTGAGACTTATGATCATGAGTTATCAATCAATGAAATGAATCATAAGCAGATAGAACTGAAAGACTTTTGATTCATGGTGTGATAAATCAATGATGTAAAGGTATATAAAAATATTTTATAATCAGATATTTTTGTATATTGTCTGACATTTGTTAAGTATAGGAATTCGGCATTAGTAAAAATATATAAAAATATATTATTGTCTGATTGATTTATTCTATTCTATTCTATAAATGAAACAAATTTTTATTTATTTTTATTTTTAGCTATACTCTCTCTTGCATCTATTGGCGCGTTTATGAACTCCTAAATCCTTCTCTTCGTTACTTTAGCATTTCAAGGTATAAGTGAGCTTAAATCATGTTTGTATTAGATGCACAGACCTTCATCACAAATAATGCTCTTACCCATTATATACCATTTATATCTAGATTATGCTCTTGCCTCAGTCGAACCTCATTTGGCCTTGTTCAGTGCAATCTTTTGTGGCAAGTACAATGTTGCCCTCCCGTGGGTGTAATTATTCAATCTGTCGCTTATGCATACACATAAGCCAAACAGTTATGCACTTTCGTGTCGGTCTGTGTGTGTGTGTGTTTGTGTTTGTGCTTGAGTATCTGTGTGTCTGTTTGTAGCTTATGTATTCATATGCTGAGCCATAAATACGTATGGGTTTCTATGGCCCCCGACACATCGACTGGTTGCTTCATTAGCAACTTTCTGCGTATTCATTAGGCAAGGAATACGGCAAACTCCTGGAGAGTCCCAGCTGTGGCTGGTAGATAAAAGATTTATGCCATGCCGTTGATAAACCGACCAAACGCCCACCGCACACACATGAGCTGCGCATAGATACAGATAACCCAAAGTAAAGAAAACTCCGAGTGGAAAAAGCACAGACAAGAAAAAACCTCGAGCAGCTCAACTTAAAGGCTGAGGTTGAAACCTGCCAAAAAAAAAAAAAAAAAAAAGTGGGCAAAAAATACAAAAATTAAAATACAGCAAAGCCTAAGAGGGACAGAGTTTGCATGGCTGCTGCATGCTCGCCAAAAAGCCAAAGGTTTGAGAGAATCTTTAAGGAGATTAAGGAAATATAGCTGTAAATCTCATTGAAGATAGCTTGAAAAATGTACAAAAGTTTAATTATATCTATTCCTAGATATTCCCCACTCTTTAACGATTGCAGCTATATAGAAATATATGCAATATCTCATTCATTTCATTTAGAAACTTATATACCCTCATTTGGCACCTGAGCGAGTATGCAAACTGTAGGTGGAGCAGCTGCTTGATTTGGCATTCAGCACAAAAACAACTTCGGCAGCTGCGAATCAAGCACTGCCTTGGCTTGGTATAGCGGGATATGTTGATGTGCCGCCTACACAGCCAAAACAGTTCATAAATTAAAATGCCGCAAATCAAATTCGCATTCAACTTAAAAAACGCTCACATGCTCGCTCACTCTCACTTACCATCTGCCTCCCTCACTCTCTCGCCATCTCACTCTCACTCTCTGTCTCACTCATTTGGCCAAAACACTTGAACGCTGTCTAAAGAGCTTGAGCCAAGCGGCAGCATGTTAAATTATGTTCACACTTTTTGGGCCACAGCCGGACCAGAGCAAAGCAGAGCCGCACCATGTGGCTGGTCGGTTAGGTGGTTCGCTGGTTGGGTGGTTGGCTGGTTGGCTGGTTTGGGCGGTTGCCTGGGCGGCGTTTGCATGTGCGGTTTTATGCTGTGGGTAGCACTTAATCTCTTACGGTCTGTGCCCGCTGCCTTTCTTCGTTTTTCAACTTTAATTTATTATATTTTAATCACTCCCCGGGGCGTTATTGTTATTGTTGCTGCTGGCAAGTCGGAGTGGGCGTGGCAGGCGGCAGACGGCAGACGGCAAACAGTTAAAGCGTATTTTTAAGATGAAAACCAGAAAAAAAAATATCTGTTCACACACACACACACGCACACATACTCGTGCAGTTTAAATTGTTTTAAGCGACGCAACGGTCATATTTCTTAGCCAGCCGCGTCCAGCATTTTGTGTGTTTATTGCGCAAGGCCACGCCACGTTGCGTATACGCAATGTTTGCTATCTCTGTCATTCCCACACTCACACACAATCTCTCTCTTTCTCTCTCTGTTTACCCTTGCACAGGGTATTGCAAATTTGTACTCAAGTGTGATAAAGATAAATGACACAACATCATGTATCGATGGCACAGTCCAGAGCGTCTCTCAATTTGAAAGCAGTCTGAACTCAAGTTATGCTAAGGGAATTACCTATTTACCGCATTTACATAGGCCAGACAAATTAAACCTCAAGCCAATATAGAATCGAAATTTTTTTTTTTTTCTTATAGTATTCTGTTTATTATATATTTATGTTTATATTATTTATATATTGCATTATATTGTTGTTTTTTTTTTTTTCATATTATAAAATAACCGCTAATATATAAATGAAAATTTAAAATATGTTAATATGTTTAAATAATTTTATATTAATAATCTTAACAATTTATAAATAAATTAATACATTTTTGCTATTCTATTAAGTACATATTTTTATGTCATTAAATGTAAAAAAAAAATAATAATAATAATACTATTAAAAAATATTTAATAATAATAATAATAATAATAATAATAATAATAATAATAATAAAAATAATAAATAATAATTTATAATAATAATAATAATAATGATAATATTTTTATTAATAATAATAATAATAATAATATTTTTATGATAAAATAATAATAATAATAATAATAACAATAAAAAATTAATAATAATAATAATAATTAATTAATAATTAAATCCCTCAAAAAATTAATAATAATAAATAAATATGAATATCTATAAATAAAATTAAATAAAAATTTAAATACATTCATATATAAATCAATCAATAAACAACTTCAACAACATTTTTATAGAACTCTCACAAAGCTGGCAAAGAAATAGCAAATTTTCTTCAACTAGGCATCCGACCAAAGCTGCTTAAAATACTTTCTACATCTCTTGGCAAGTGTATTAAAACTTCGGCAAGCGCCAAGCAAACAACTATTCTGCTCTGTTTTATTTTATGTTTTCGCCTCTTTTTGTTTCATTTTTATTTTCGCTTCGTATCGGAGGCACTTAATCATTTTGATTGTCGCAAATGGCGTTTTTTTAGTGCGTTTTTTGTGGTTCGCTCTTTTTGGCAAAACTGTTTCAGCTCATTAATTTATACAATTTGCTAAATATATATAATTAAGTCGAAATATTGTCGCACCCATTAGCTGGCCGGGCAGTGAGTCCATAAAGAATTCTCCAGCAAATTGATAAAGTTCACTTAGTTCGACCTGCTTTAAGGCTACTCAAAATGCAATTTGGACACAAGCTGTGCCACATGAGGGAGAGAGGGAGAGAGAGAGAGAGAGAGAGAGAGAGAAAAAAATCGCTTGACTTTGGCACGTCCAATGGCAAGAGCTTGAGTGTCAAGTGTTTGAACATCGATTGACTTGGACATCTATTAGACATAATCATGACTTTCACACACACACGCACGCAGGCATGGACACACACACACGCATGTGTGTGTGAGTCTGTGCATTGCATGCCTAAGCAAGCAGACAGTCAACTTCCGTTAGTCGCCTGCTATCAAAGTCGAGGATAGATGTATTGATTTCGTCTAGCCCCCCGCTTCGGCCCACACCTACTCGGAGCACGTCAAGGACGACAATGAAGCGCAGGACACTAACCGAATCGGAGGCACATGCAAAACGCATCCACTTGAGCTTGATTTCCTTTTTTTTCAGCTCGCTTCTGTTTCCCTTTTTTTTTTGGCAAGGTTGTAGGCGATGGGCGATGGGCTCAAAGTTCTGCGCTAACGAGCAAAAGAAATGCGCAAAGACGAAACGAAAAAAAGAAAATGTATATGGAAAAACTGAAAAGGGCAGCCAGCAGAGGCAACATTTTCACTTTGCATGGCATTTCGTCGGCTGTTGACCACAATTGGGCCCATTCGAAAGGCTGCGTCGGAGCGAAAGCGCAACGTTTTAAATTATTGCCAAAATATTTTGCGTTGACTTCAATGTGGAGCCAACCGACGTATCCATACATCAACGACACTTGTTGGCAACGCAGTTTGCTACTTTTTTGGTGCAGCATACCCTGTAAAAGGTAAATGAGAAGCTAGAGGGTGATATAGATGTGATAGAGAGTAGGTTTTATATAGAGAACTCTTTAGGAATAATTGACGTACAGGCCTTGGCCCTTTATAGCTAGGCAAGCTGATAAACTGAAGCAATATTTTTGTATATATTCACTTTTATATTTTCATCAACTTCTTCTCATTAAAATATCCATTATTAAACAACTTATACTTTCTGTATAAACCGCCTCAACTCACGGTATTTACTAGTCGAGCATTGCCCTCGCACAAGTTTTTCGCTTTTCTTTTTGCAGCTAGTTTTTCCGTTGCGCCATGCAAATGTTACCACGCCAAAGCGCAGTCACAAAGCGAAAAATAACATTGCAGCACTTTAGGCGCACGCCACGTGATGCACGTTAACTTTGACGTTGCACGTGGCCACGCCCACCCAACCATGCAAACCACATCCGCCCACATGGGCCACGCCCTCGCGAGCCCGCTCACATGCCACGCATGGCAAGCAAAAAAAACCCCCGCACACACACACACACACACACAATTCTATTGATTGACAGTTTGGCAAAACGCATAAAACTGGAGCTCATGGAGCTCGCAACGGCAGGAAGAGTTGAGCATCAGGAAGAGGTACATCAGCAGACAGCAGCTCAGCCGTGTAGAGCCGCAGGCGTTACTGTTGCGGATGTGTGCCTCAGCCCGACAAAAAAATAAAATGGAAAAAAATGAATGCTACAAAAAAAGCTAGAAAAAAAAAAACAATCGATTGCCGCAAAGGGCACAGAAAATGTGCCGCAACGCTAAGCGTGCAAAAAAAAAAAAAAAAAAAAAAAACAAGAAATTGCTTGCAACGTTCATTTGTAATGCAGAAAGGTGCAAGCGTTGCCTGCGGTGCTGACAGTGCTGTGTAGAGGAGCCAGGCCAGGCGCCGGGGGGTGCAGGAGCAGTGTTAGTGGCATACCCGACACCGGGACATCCGAATCCTGAGCAGTTTTGGCAGCTCCGGCTGCTGATAGCGTGGCCCCTAACTATGCCATCGACGACGGGTTCGAGGCACAAAACTAATTGGCTTGATTGGGTCGACCGTGATTCTTAAACACAGCAATGCCAAGCACAAAGCAAGAGAGAGAGAGAGAGAGAGAGAGAGGAGAGAGAGAGAGAGAGAGAGAGAGAGAGAGAGAGAGAGAGAGAGAGAGAGAGAGAGAGAGAGAGAGAGAGCGCGGAAATTCTTTCAAAATGCGTTGCCAAGAGCATCATATTGCAAAGCTGCTTGTGAAACGTTTATGAGTTTTTAGGAAACAAACAAGCCAACATACGCGAAATAGACAGAAATAATATAGAGTAAGAGAGGGTGAAATAAGTGGAAGAAATAGTGATTGAGGGAAGCAGATAAGACATAGATAAGTCGACCTAATTAGTAATATCAAGTAAGGTATGAAAACTTAGAGCTGGAAAGAAGCAGGAAAAATCTAGTATTGTCAGAAAGAAGGGGAGTATAATCAGATAGATAGACAGCGAGATCGATTAAATCAGAAAGAGAGAGAATATGAGAATGGGTGAGGAAACCAAGAAGAGTAAGAGCAAAAACTAGTAGCTATTAAAAACAATGTAAAAAGTGTATGTGAGAAGGATACTGATAAAAAAGTAAAACGAAATAGAAAATCATGAAGAAAGACTATAGAGAGATATAGAAGTAGAACGAGCCAGAAAAGGGCAAAGAAAGACTGAGAAGAAAGGCTAAGAGAGAAGGAGAATGATATAAACAGAGAGTAAAATACAAATAGATTGAGCAGGAGAAGTTGGATCTATGATTAAGCAACAGAACGTAATTAACAAAGACAAAAACAGAGATAGAAGATAACAAGATACAAGTAAAAATATGTTAAAAACATATAAGAAAGAACTGAGATAGGAAAGGTCAAAACAGAGAGACTAAGCGTAGATGAACGGAAGAAGAGACAGTATTAAAATGAAAGAGAGGGGAAAGGAAAGGACGAATAGAAAGAAGGGAGAAGAAAGAAAGAGAATGGAAGAGCAAACAGAAAAAGGAACATAAAAGATATCTTATTCAAATAAAAGAGTGATGAAGACGATGAGGAAAGATCAAAAGTCAAATAGAAACAACAAAACCATTATACCCTGATTTCCCATTTTCAATGGGTTCAGGGTATAAAAACGAAAAAGTGCAGAAAATATTGTGTAATTGAGAAAGACAATGCAGGCAGAAAAGAACAAAGGTAAAACGAGTAATAGGTATAAAATTAAAGCATTATTAATATAACATAATAGAGTACACTATCAGCTTGCCAAAATTATCATATTGCTGCATATCTCTCTTCCTGCATCAATCTATATATTGCCAACAATAAATCCAACCAAATTCACAAGTCTCGCCAAATGGGTAAGCCCCATTTACTTGTAGGGAATTAACATATGCCTGCTATATATCCGTAAGTAAATGTTTGCCTAACCTACTTGGCTAAGCCTCTGACATCGAATGTGTCAACTGGCCTTCAATTTATCTCAATTAATCATGGTCAGAGTGACAGCTTATAAGCTGCCTCCCGCCCCACATGAGAAATGGCTGGCCGAGTGCGATGACTCTATCACCGAGCGGCCGAGGGTCGGGCGGCCGAGTGGAGCCCAGCTAATTCATTTTTTATTATGTAAATTAATTTCAACAATTTGTAACAAGTGGGCAAAAGCAAACACATACGGACGTCCGCACAACTAGCCACGAGCAATTGGCATGAGGGTCGGAGTGGTTGGGACCGGGGAATGGCTTGGGGATCCTTGTGCACCAGCAAACACCACAAATTATCTGTGCTGGCCAGTTGGGGGCTCTGTTTTGGAAAAAATAAGTGCGTTTGGACAATAACTTATGTTAGTCAAGCGTAAATTGCTTTATTAAATAAAACGCAGCCAAAGCAAAGCATGGAATATGCCCAAAAGGACACAGCCAATGAAACAGTCCCCAGGCGGTCGGCAACAACAGCAACAACAGCAACAGAGCACAAACATGAAATAGAAAAAAAGAATATATATATATATATGAGGAGAATCACAGTCCAAGTAAATTGTACAATGTGTGCGATGTCACTATGGTCAGAGGCATTCAGTCCTAATCATTGTGCACACACTCCAACTGCGGCGCCCAAGCACCGGACAAACAGAACGGAACAGGGACGAACAGGACACAAAAGGAAACAGTAGAGGGCGAGCAGACAGTAGGTACATATGCCACACACACACACTCGCACACTCACACACACCTACACACATAGCATAAGCTCAAGGACTAAAAGTATTTTTAGCTAATATCAATTTTTCATAGTTCAAAGATTTTCAGTTGAAACACAAAAAAAAAGAAGAAGACAGAGAGAGAGTCGGAAAAAGAGACGGGGAGAGAGCATAGAGCACGTGAACAGCATTGGGCGTAAGCTACATGTAAAGCCGTGGCTACTTTTTATACCGAGAATCCTTTGAAAATGGATATACGAGCCATAATGCTATAACACAAAGAAGCAAACAATTTGGACAAAAAAGAGGTAGATGAGAGATGTGTATGGTTGATCAACTGCATAAGGACTTGTCATTCTATGAAATATAGAAACTTTCATATGCTCACATGAAAAACAAAGCTAATCAAATGATTTATTAAAAACAGGGTATAGAAACTTGGAGTTTTTAAAGGTCATACAACAGGTTTTATGATTCGATATCGATAAAGATTTAGCTAAAACATTTGATCGATAAAAATTATAAGGTAGTCTATAAAAATTATTTAAAATATATGATTGATAATAATCAAATATCAAATAATTCTTCCATTCGACCAATAAAAAGAGAGTTTGAAATTTGTTTTTCAAGAATAACTCAGCTAAGAAAACATAAAATTTAATATATATAGTAGAATAGAGTATATAAAAATAATGAATATATCTTTATATTATACATATACAGAGGATTGAATATAGCTATGATATCGTCTAATAAGATAGTTCATAGCTCATTACCGAGATCGGATCAACAAACAGTTTGTTCATCATTAAAAAACTTGCAGCTCTGGGAATATATCAGGTAACCCAAGAAATTTAGGTATAATCTAATATATAGTAGATGCCTAATTCCTCTAATATTTGTATCTCTAGCAGTTGGCACATCTTACACACAAAGTGTATTATGTTTTCTTTTTTTGAGGGCAGCCAGCTACATGAAATTTTCTGGTTTTCTGATTATAAACGATTGTCTGCAGTGTGCTGGCACATACACAGAAAACGAGAAAAGAAAGAGAGAGAGAGAGAGAGAGAGAGAGAGGGAGGGAGGGAGTGCGAATGGGAGAGCGCGTGAGAAAGAAAAGTAGAGACAGTCTATACACACAGGCTGAAAATTTATGTTGGCATTTAAAATGTGGCTCCGGCAGGCAATGCTCCGTTGGCTCTTAACCCCTTTGCCTTTTATATGTAGACACACGCACACACACAAACACACACACGCACACATGTGCATATATTTATATATATTACGTATACGGCGAGTGCGCCAGTATATTGACAATGCCAAGATTTCGCAGTTGTAAGTGAAAATTTATAGTCAATACAAGAAGGCAGCCAACAGCCAGCACCCAACAGCCAACAGCCAGCAGTCGGCAGTCGGCAGCCAACATTCGGCATTCAATTTTCCTACTGCCAGCCAGTGCCGCCTGCAGCCAATCTTAATCCATTGCAATTGGATGTGCTGCAACCAGATGCAGTTGCAGGTGCAATTTTATTATCTCTGCCTCTCTGCTCCCATCGTAAATTCTCGTTACTCTGGTAACAATTTTGCCAACAGGCTTGAATGTCACTCAGCTGCTAACTCGGCTAACTGGCAGCAATGCATTGTTTATGCGACGCCTAGACCCAAAAAGGTGTCCACACATCCCACCCACACTCAGTCGATGTCAAATTTATTTGCCACCCCATTGCAAGATATCATTTCGATTAGGGGTTTCAGTTACGACATTGATTTCGCCTCAGTTGCGGATTCGAACATCTCTGGCATTGTTTTCTAGCCCCTGGCCGATAAATGCAGCATAGTTAGCTCCAGTTGGGCCAAAGTTATGCAGAGCACAGAATTCAATTTCATCCATTTACCAAATTTAACCGAATTTCCATTCAACCCATCGAGTCTGAGCTCAAAACACTGCTTAACAAGTTTATCGATAAGTTCTAGTTCAAAAACCCAGAGCTGGGATCCTTGTATTTTTTTTTGTATTTTTTTTTAAATTTTTAATTTAATATATTTTTTAATATAATTTTATAATCTATCTAAATATTTTTTTTTTTAATTTTTATTCATATTTGAGTCTTCTTAATTTTGTAATATAATTTTATAATCTATCTAAATATATTTTTTTAATTTTTATTCCTATTTGAGTCTTCTTAATTTTTTAATATAATTTTTTAATCTATCTAAATATATTTTTTTAATTTTTATTCATATTTTAGTCCTCTAAATTACTGACATTTTTTAAGCTTTACTCTGTAGGAATCTTAAATAAAATTTTTACATCTATACGGTTTTGAGCTCAACTCTCTTCTACATAATTCAAGTCAACAAAGTCACTAACCAAGGTCTAATAAGGCAACACAACACCTGCTTGCCTCAGTGTTTTAGGGCTTCACAGTTTCAGTCAATATTTGATTGGCGCACAGCAATTGTGTTGATCAGTGTAATGAAGCTTGCTGCCAAAGCGAAAAATACTCATTCACTTCACATTGAACTAACCAACTAAACAGCCGACTGAAATGCCTCTGCCCTCTCTCACTCACTCAATCTCTATCTCTCTCTCTTGCTCGCTCGCTCTCTGAAACACAGCAGCTGCAGCAGACAGTTGTTAACTGTTGTTTTGTTTTCTTTGTTGTTGTTGTTGTTGTTGTTGTAGCTGGTGTTTGACTGCTGGCAGTATATAGGGTTTTTGGTTTATTAAATTTGTGTGCGCTCCTTGTTTTCTGTATAATTGCGCACAGTCATTACGTATACGCTCGTTGGAGCATTTTGCATTGTTTGCAAATGAAATTGTAGCTGCAAAAAATAAGGCGAATAACAACAACAGCAACAACAAGAGCAGCAACAACAACAACAAATTTAATTTTTTTCTCTTAGCCGCAAAATTGAAACCGAACGCCGAGCGCGTGGCAAATTTACACACCATTAAGTAGTTTACACACACAGAGAGAGAGAGAGAGACAGAGCAAGAGAGAGAGAGGTAGAGAGGGAGTGTGTGTGTGTGGGAGAGATATATAAACAGACAAGGTGTGCCACAGCAAGTGGAGCAATAAAAGTGTGCCACACACACACACACACACACACACGCACACACACACACACACACACACTCTCAGACACATCGCTGTAATTTGATATTTTGCTGCTGCAAATGGCGGCATGTGCTGCTTGATGGCGCGCATAACAATGGCATAAAATGCAAAAGCAACTTCTAATATAATAAAAAGCAAAGTGTGCAAGTGTGCGCGTGTCCTTGTTTGTACATATTGAGCCGACAAAGGCAAACTATTCAATCCGCTCATTTCATTAAGTTACGCACAGCACTTGATGCCGGCATGCAACATGGCGTATGCGCAATGTGTGGCCCGATGCGCAGCATAATGAAGTGACACTCGCTCCAGTATGCGTGTGCGTGTGTGTGTGAGTGTGTGTGTGTGTTTGTATTGATATGCTAATCGAGCAACGTGTTGGCCAGGCCATGTCCAACAGCCGTGGCAACACGTGACTGCTGGCTGTTGCTGCTGCTGCTGCTGCTGCTGCTGCTGCTGCTGCTGCCTTTTTGCCTAATGGCCAAGACAAAGCACAGCAAATGGCAAAAACGCGCTCGAAATGTTGTTGTCATTGTTCTCGTTGTTGTTGTTGTTGCTGCTGTTGCTGTAGGTGGGCTGCACTATTAAGCGCATTATTTAGTTACGCCCCTAACACCAACGGCAACAACGACATCGTGAACCGCACAGATAAGCATGCCGTATGGAGCAACGGACCCGTCACAGCTGACCAAGGCCTGTCTGTGCCAGCGCTTGTCTACGCCTGGCTCTGCCTATATACATGTGTGTGTGTGTGTGTGTATGTTTAGCACACGTCTAAAGTGCCCTTAAGTGCCCGGGGATCTGTGCGGCAGTACATGCTGCGGCGGCAGTGGCATTGACAAAGCCACATAAACGCCAACACCTACGAAACACGCAAACAACAAACAACAGGGCAAGCGACCGAATGAGAGCGCATTGTTTGTGCCCTATGCTCATTGAAATGCCTTCGAGATGGGGTAGATTGACACTTACCAGAGCACATGCAACACTCTGCAAACATGATGACTAGTCAAAGTATTTTGCCATTTTGCCATATGAGGCAGAATTGACAACATTCACACTGCCAGCTCGCAGATATGATACACAACTCCACTTATCGATAACGTTTATCGTTTTTTCCAAGATTGCTATAATTCTTAGCATAGCCATGGTATTGTAAAATCTGATAGCTGAAGAAGAAATCTGATCAGACTGGCATCTGATAGAAAGCTATTTGAATTATCGATAAATCTTTCGATTTCGAGAAATCGTATTTTTTAATGTATCACTTAACTTTGATAGTAAAATTATAATCACCCTGTGAAAAGTTATGTTAATGGACTGCTCTATAGACACCTTAATTAAATAAAATCGATAACTTTTAATAACTTATCGCCGTTCGCAACTATAACACAAAAGCTCAAAACTCAAATGCAGTGCCCTTTTAACATTCCTCTGCTCTACTTATTATCAAATTTATTATCAAATCATTTTTGTTTTCTTTATATCGATTTATATCGATAAACGGCTAAATGTCTTATAGCATTTTCTAAGCAATGTAATGTCAATAGAGAGTAGAGCATCTACAAGTCGAGCCTTCCTTACCATTTGTTACCTGTGCTAGCTGGACATTAGCGTGTGCTGCCATACAATCGATTAACAGACAAACGTTGCGCAGCTTATCCACAGAGCTCGCTCGACTACTCGCTCTTCAGCTAATTCTTGTATTCATTTCTCTTTTTTTTTTTGCGCTCATCTATGTTGCGGCTTGTTTGTTAATGCTTCAAACAAGTCACCTGAAAAAAAAGTAAGCCAGCCACGCCCCGTTGAGCTACAATGTTTGCATGCGCGATTGACAGTGCGACATCTTTATGGTGAATTCAGAATATATGTAATATTATTATATAGCCCACATATACATATATTGTCTGTGCATATCCGGGCATCTAATTAATTTGTGGGAAGCGCAGCAAGTTATGGCTTTTAATAAACATGACCGCTAAGCCCTGGGGCCGGGAGTGAGCGTAGATTTAATGGGCGATGGGCGATGGGCGATGGGCGATGGGCGATGGGCGATGGTTGAAGGGATATAAAAATAAAAGCAAATGACGCAGCGAATGCAATTTTGTCCTGACTGCGGCAAGGACACGCGTATTACTCAAAAAGGAATTAACTGCGAAACCCCGACCCAAGCGTTCCCCATCCTCGATGAAACACAAGCTTCAAGCAGTGGTCCAGCCAAATCAAAAAGTAGCCCAGGACTTATGGCATTTGTTGTCGTTGTTGTTGTTGTTGGTGGTGGTGGCGCTCGTTATTGGGCCGTGCACGTTAATCCTTAAATCTGCCCAAGTGCTGGCAATGGCATACTAACAAAAAAAAAAAGCAGAAGCAGAAGAAGAAACGAAGTCCAGGCGAATTGTTTGCCAGCGAGGGGACGCACACACACGCCACGCAGCCATTGAATGGCATTGCGTATACGCCACATTGTACGTACTTTGTACGTATACGCAATATGGCTCCACTTTCGTTTTAATATGAATGCTAATAGGCTAAGTCTGGATTTCAGCACAGCACCCACTCCACTCTCCGCTGCTTCAGCCTTAAGCCTAGACGCATAGCTCGAAATGTAATTTCCCACAATTTTTCCTCACTTTGCGTACACAACAGCAGCAACAGCAGCAGCAGCAGCAGCAGCCAGACAAAAGGACCAGTTGGAGGGCTTGGTTGCTCAGGGGGGCGTGCCGGCTGTCTAGGTGGCAACAGGATGCGACTCTGGACAATATGGCACTGAAGGCTACAACAGCACAACGCACAATGCCCGGACCCATTTTTATCGCTTTTCATGAATGCTGTGCTGTGACCGGCTTATGTTTTGCAGTTAACCAAAAGTTGATGCCAAGGCAGGCAGCAGCCAGCAGCCAGCAGCCAGAGCAGCCAGGCAGTCAGCCTGAAGTGCCTGCTGCTTCTCAGTGCGACTGCTTTGCTCCCAATACTCATTCCTCCATCTTGAGCTCCTCGCCCAGTTTGCCTCTTATACGTTTTTCGGCACCAGAAGTATTCCCATTGCCATTACTTGTATCGCTTGGCCCTCTACTTGCATGCTGGCCATTTAATATGGCCTTACTTGTCCGGCCATATTTAAAGATGGCCATGTGTCAGCAGCAGGCACGAAACGAGCACGATATCTAATTAAAAGCACGACCCAAGCATTGTACATTCAAATTATGTATATGTTCTTTATATATAATATATAAGAAGAATCTTTAAATCCATCTAATATTATTTTTATATAATGAACTAGTTTGCTTAAACTTTTTGTTCACTTTGTTCACCTTGCTTAAGACGTATGAATCGACCAAACTTGAGTTAGGATCATTTATCTAGGTTAGTTTTCCCTTTGATCGTATTTAAGCTTTAATAAGTCTTGCCAAGCCCTCCTATCAAAGTATGTAAGCATATTTAATGTTAATTTTTCTCAATGGCCAGCAAATCGAGTATTTTCACGTTTTTATGTAAACTGAATGTCAAGTCCTATGTAAATCGAATGTTAAATCGTGTTAATAATACTCCAAGTGCTGTTAACTCGTGTAAGCTCGTTATAAATCGCATTTAATTGCATTGATTTATATGTTTACAAGTTCTAAGAAATACTTAGTCGACTTCAGTCATGTTAAGACCTATAAATTCCAGTTAATCTCATAAGATCATATGTAAAATGCCTTTGATATGCTCTTATGCCAATTCGCGCTGAGTTGACTCTACACATCTACACAACAGATCATAATAAATCTTGTTGTTGTTATTAAATCGTATGTCTTTCGAAAGGCGTTACGCGTCGTGCTAAGTCGTGTCTAGACATGAAACGTTGTTCAAAGCTAATCCAACGGTGTGATATGTTGCGTTAGCTTCCACAGAAGCCTCTTAGGCCGTGATTAAGTCATGGTTACGTCTACATTCTCGTCTAGACATAAAATATTCCATAGAATCATCTGCTGCTCCTATGTTAACTTTTCCCCAAAAAAAAAAAAAAAAAAAAAACGTCTTGTGCTCCCAGTTCTAGTACCAAATCGTGTTAATTCGTGTTAAATCATTTGCGAGGAAGATGTTTGTAGTGTTGAATCATTAATCAATTAGGCCACGCTGATTTTGCTGGTGTTAATTGAATTGTCAAGTCGTAATAAGTCAGTTAATCCCATGGCGATATTCTGCCAAATCATGTTTGGTGTTCGTGTCGGCTTCATTTATTTATTTGCAACAGGAAACCGAACTTTAAAGCCCATATAGTGAGAGATTCGCATCTATGTGGCACAGTTTGTTATCGCAACACGAACAACTCGTGTTGGGGCAACACGACACGAACACAGCTCCAAGCACCCAGAACTCACCTAGAGAACAGCCCACACCGAGTCATGCTTTTGTTACATAATGCAAGCACAACTGACCCACATATATATATATATATATATATATATACATTTATATGGGGTGGATGAGAGCGAGTCAGATCCTTGTTTGAGCTATCTCTGGCCGTTAACAAGCTTACACTCTAATATAACACATTGTTGTTGCAGCCATATACAGTGATGTATATCAGTGTATTTACGCCGTGTCGAATTGGCCGGGCCGTGCTATAATTGGCTGCTCGCAGTGCGTTTTGAGATTGTTTTGTGCCTCAATTTCAATTTGAGATAAGTGACATTTCGTTGCATTTTAATGAGGCTCATTTCATTAATGTTTCAGCTGTTCGCTCTTCACTCTTCACTGTCTTCGTTGTTTGGCTTTCTGGCCTTGGCCCCGGCTTCAAGTTATCTGGGCTTCGTAATTGAGTGCTAAATTTTGCGCTGCGTTGGCAGAAAAGTGAGCGCTGGGCAAAGACAAAGGACATCAATGTCCTGGCAAGCACACAAAATGTGTCTAAACAGCGTATTTTACGAATGCATGGAATAATTCGGCAAACAACAAGAAAATATATGTATATACACATACATATAAATATATAGGAGAGAGCCTACTTAAATAATTCGAGTGTTTGCGCTCGCTCAGGTCACCCAGCCAAAGGGGCGTAAAACTTTTAGCATTAAAACCAGCCACAACAACAATAACAACAACAACAACAACAAAGCAAAAGACCGCATAAATGCTACATGGCATTTCTTTACTTTTTTTTTTTTTTTTTGTTCACAAACAACTTTAAATAAAAATCTCTTTTCAGGGTAATGAAACTGCAAAAAGGCAAGCAAGGACAGGCAAAAAAAAAACCGGAAGGCAGGCAAGCAGCAAACAGCGTGGGTGGCGACTGACAGAGAGAGAGAGAGAGAGAGAGAGAGCAGCAACTGCCACCTGCATGGACTACACCTGCTGACAAAGACATTTACTCAAAAAGTTTTTCGACGCAAAATAGAAGGCAGCAACAGTGCCAACAACAATAACAACAACAGTTAAAATGTAAACACAATTTATGAAAAATATTAGGAACTCGCAGTTACCCTGTAAATTAGTTTAGAATATTAAAAAAAAAAACACAATCTGCAAATATTTTATAAGCTTGAAAAATTTAAAAATATACAAATTAATAATAATATAAAATGAATCATCAAATTTTAATTTAAAAAAAAAATATTTTTTAAAAAAAGTACAATAAATAAATTAATTGAATTAAATAACTAACTAAAAATTTAAAAAGTTTTAGAGAAAAATATTTAAAAAAAAAATATTCAATACAAATATGTATTTAATGAATTATAAAATACAAAAAAAATAAATAAATAAATTTAAAAAATAAATTATAAATTAATCCAGTAAAATTTAATAATTCTGTATATTACTTTCATTGGAAAATGCGATCACATAAGAGATAAAATATATTTTTATTAAATAGTTTTTGCATCACTAAACATATTTTTTTTTAAATGTACAAGAAAAGAAAGAGAATATTATTTTAAAATTCAAATTAAAATATTTTTTCTTCAGAGAAAAAAATCCTTTAACAAATACTTGATTTAGATTCGTCTATTAATATTGAATACGATGAGATTCTCGAAAAAGTTATTACAGATATAACTATAGATCAAAGCGTTTCGATCAACTGTTACTGAAAAGAGATTTTATGATCCAAATACTGTAATGAAAAGCAACTTGTATATTGATTAGAGTAAACAGTCATTAGCACTTAGTTGCTGTTAATTAAAAAGAAGCAGGAGAAGCGCGAAACAAAAGTTTTAATCAAGTCCTGCAATGAAGGAACTAGCGTGAAAATCAAGTTTTGTCTAGAGAAGTTTCCAGTAAACTAATGAAAAGCCAAGAAACCTTAAGAAATGCTAAAAGAATATATAGATATAGATACAAGCCATATATATATGTATATGAACATTATGTAGAGCAATTTAAGCTAACTGACTCCAGCAAAGAGAAGTCATTGGCCCACTCCCAGCGAGCAGCAACAACAACAAAAGTTGTGCTATGTTAAAAGCAACGAAACTGCCAGGAATTTCGTATTTATTATAATAGTTGATGGCATTACATTGACCCAGTTTGCAAGGCTACAGGGTATACGAATAGCAACAATGGCAAGCAAGTACCTTGGTATACCGTGATACGATGGCATGACAAACATTTTGGGCGCAACGCCCGCGCTCATTTTGCGCCATTAGAGCGAGCGAGAGAGAGAGAGAGAGAGAGAGATGGGAGGGAGGTTAGCGCGCACAAAGGACGCCTTTTTCATTACCAAGTCTGTCTTTAAAACATAAAGTGAAAAAGTAAGGAAAGTCAAGGATACGCCATCAAAAGACGCCTCGGTGCCACTTGCTCTCACTTTTCATTTCACTTTTGCCGGTTTTTTGGCTGATTTTGGCAGCAGGTGAAACAGGTGAAAGTGTTGCCACATTAATTTGTTGATTTTGGTTTGATTTGATTTCATTTATATTATTCGCATTTTTTTGTTCCTTTATTTTATATTGATTGATTAAACTCATTTCAACTGTCGACCGCAATTGCTGAGCCTAAGCAAATATTCAGCAATCATAATAAAGCATTTTAAGTGCAATATGTATAACTAAATATACATATATGCATATTTATGTATATACATACGAAATGTGAAATTGAAACAGCATTTCTCATTTTGAATTAAAATACTGCTAACTAATAGCCAGTTGAATTGAATATTTAAAGAGCTGTATCATTCGCTTAATAATTCATATGCAAATCCAATAAAATTATTCATAATTTGCCTCATATTTGTTTTGCCTTTTGACAAACTCTCATGCGGAAAAGCACAAAATTAATTTGCATCATAGTTTTCAGCAAATACAAATTTGTAATTAGGCGCTGTAGAATTTTACAATTCGATTCTAGGCAGAGAGAGGGAGGGAGAGGGGGGGCTCAGAGGGGAAAGGAGTGAGAGGACGATGCACTCATAAAGAGAGAGGGAGCTAATGAGAGGCAAAGAGTGACGCAGAGTCAGAGAATGATTGAGAGAGAGAGAGAGAGAGAGAGAGAGAGAGAGAGAGAGAGAGAGAGAGATAATGAATGGCTATTTGAGGCAGAGGGAAAGAGAGAGTGATGGAGAAACAGAAAGGGGAATAGAAGAAAGTGACTGATAAAGATAGAGGTAGATAGAGAGAGAGAGAGAGAGAGAGAGGCCAAGAGAGAAGGGCAGAGAGAAATAGAAAGTGAGGCAGAGAGTGAGAGATATAGAGGCAGAGAGAGAGAGAGAGAGAGAGAGAGCCAGGGAAAGAGAGAGAGAGATACAGACAGACAGTGAAATGGAGCTATAAGAAAGATAAGTGAAAGAGATAGAAATAGAGAATAAAATGTAAGGATAGGAAAAGAGGTACAAAAAGAGAGAGAGAGAGACAGTGAGAAAGAGAGAGAGAGAGACAGTGAGAAAGAGAGAGAGAGAGAGATAGTGAGAGACATAGACAAAGCGTGATATAAAACTGAGGTTCAGTATTAACACTGTCTAAATTAGTTAAATTCTTATAAATAATAAAGGAAAACAAAAATAATTATATGTATACTGAAAATTTATTTGACAAATTTTTGTAGCATTTCTTTATAAAATATATATTTATACTAGCTTATTTACAATATACAATTATAATAGCATATCAAAAGCACTATATTGCTATTATTATATCAAAAGAAATCAGAGAGAATTAGAATTAAATAGATACAAATACGTAACAACTTACTATCCTTGGATGGAGGGTAAGGCTACCGATAATTTACTACTATTAATATAAACTAATATTATTTGTCTTCCAATTAGCAATTGTGTTTATTTAAAATTATCATCCACATATATTCAAATGAAACAATGAGCTATTCCCCTAATTTAAATACTAAATCATACTAAAGCCTTTACTACTAATGAGAGCTTTGCATTTGAGCGAAATTGCATTTTTTGCAAATTTAATACAAATAATTTCAAATACAAAAAAAATACAAAAAATTTGTGTGCACAACTGGACAAACATTTAGTGCACACAAATATTTGATATTTAATCTGACAATATGTTCAAATATATATTTATTATAAAAAGCTCTGAGAGTTGATAAAAATAAAATTGAAATAGTTCTCAACACGTGAAACCCAAAACAAATATTTGCACACCCACACAGACAGAGCGTGAATGTGTATGTGTGTATGTGTGTGTGTGTGTGTGTGTGTGTGTGTGTGTGTGTGTGTGCTATTGTGCATGTATGTGTGGTCATTAGCAATGGACACCATCGTAATGAGACGAATGAAATTCTATAACAGGAGCTTACAACTTAAGCTAATTACGTGGTACACGTGAGGCTCTGATTTAGCGTTTAGCATCGCAATTAAAGGGGCTCTGCGTGTGGAGCCCGAATGGGGACGTGTCAGGGGGGGGGGGGGGGGGGGGCTGCTGAGTGCTATAGGGTATTTGGCTAAAGCGAAAGGCTTATCATATCAAGAGCTGCACGCAACCAGCTGGCAAAGTAAGCCATATATGAATGGCGACAAAAAGCTAAACAAAAAGCTAAAAGACTAAAAGGGTATGCATGACTTGCAGATGCTCTGTAAATGTTAAATGTCTATTGTGTAATGGAATATATATTTTTTAAGCATTCGGTATAAGGGGAAATATTAATATTAATATTAATGAGTTGCATTAAATTAAGTTTTATTCAAAAAACTTTTTTTTTATTAATTATAAGTAATTTTGAGAAGTAAAATTCTACTATATCTAACTGAACTTTCTGACTTACAGAGTATTAAAAGCAAAATAATAGATGTTACATTAAAAGCAATAAAAAAGAAGCACATTGTGTGTATGCGACTAAGAGATACTCCGTATGCATTAAGATATGTGACTAAAAGATACTCTGTACATTGTTTTAGGCCTTTGACTATTTAAATTACATAGCACTGTAGTAAGTGAAGAATAATCACATTTTCTAGCATGAGCCTAGAATGAGCTCGTGATCTTTATTATAAGAGTCTAACTTCACTTCATATACGCAAAAGTTAAAATAATTGGATATAGCTATAATATATATTCTCTTCTTAGTAATACCCTTTTTTTCATTTACAGGGTATTTAGAACAACAACAATTTATGCACCCGAGGTGGCAATAGTTGCTGCGTGCAATAGCGGCAGCAGCGGCAGCAGCAGCAGCACGTGAACCAGAGAGTGGGTTCACTGAGGTTTTAGCGCCCCAGCCGCAGCCACAGCCTAACGAAGCGCTCGTGTTCCAAAAGTGCAACAATTAAATTTAATTACGAGTGTCATAAATATGCCAGACCATACCACAAACACACACACACACACATGCGCACACACGCACGCACACATACGCAGTGCGAGAATTGCAACGACAAAATAATCAAATAACATGCAGCAGAAGGAAACTGCAGGCACTGTAGGCGCAGCAGGCATGAGCAAGAGGGCATAGGTAGGCTGAAAGTGGGCGTGGTTGACTAAAGAAACAGTAGCTGCGACAGTGGCAGCAGCTGCAATAGATCCAATTGCCAGTGAAAGCCTCTCGGCCGAAACTCTAACCGAAAAGCCAGTGGAAACAGCGTGTAAATTAGCAGGGCACAAATTAATTATTCAAAATGTGCGGCACTTGAATGAGAAAGGCAAATGCAAATAGAGTGAGGCAGGCAGATAGCGCGCGAGAGAGAGAGAGAGCTAGAGAGAGAGCTAGAGAGAGAGCGGGAGAGAGAGGAGTGCAAGAGAAGAGCACGTACGCGCTATCTATAGATGTGTTTGTGTGTGTTTGTGCAAGTGCAACTGCAACTGGTACGCCTAATTAGGCATAATTAAACGGCTAAGCATAGATTTTGAAGCTGAAAATGTTGGCTAGATTTGCATTCACTTCAGTGTGCCACAAATGTGACTGCAGCCACAGCACAGATAGCAGCAAATTGACTAACAGAGGGAATAAAATATGTGACATAAACCCTATATATGATATACTATAAGAGATGATGATGAAACAGTTTAAGAATGAGGAAATTGAGGTCAGATCTACTGAAGTAGTACTAAAAGGTGAAGAGCATTACAGTAAATAAAATATATATTAGTTTCACACTCTCTCTCTCATTCCATTCGCCAAGAATTTGTTAATAAATAAACAAGTCTTAAAAGCAAGATAATATATATGCAGGTATTTTAGAATATAATCAAAATGATAATAAGAATATAATATATATATAATAATATATAATATATATCACGCCCAGTCATATGTATCAAAAGTAATCCAGGAAACCAAAGAGCTGCCACACTCCATTTGCTCCATTTAGCCAAAAAAATAATAATTATAATAACAAATATACAATAATAACAATAATAATATGATTATTAAATAACGTTCAGTCCTACGTAGCACAAGTTGGGCAGTTATCCAACTCCTGCCCCATTGCCGCTTCCGACTCTCATTGCTTTCGGCCAAGGACTCAGGATTTTGCTGCGCCTGGGCACTTAAGTTCTTGCGCTGAAATTGGGTAGATTCTTGAGACAGTCACAAAGTCACAAAGCATGCCAATAATTTAATAAAATATATTGCTCAAATTATGCTGAATAAATGTCAAGGTTGACATAAAATCTAATATTATCATGCTTCAAATTATTTATAGTCCCAAACATTTCTCAATTTGCGGAAGAAATTAAATTAACTTTTAAAAAGATTTCATTTTGAGATGAAAAGGAAGAAATATGTCTGAAGCTAATATCTCAACTCATTAGTAGATCTTTGTACCCATATCAAAGTACTGTTGTATTTTTTGATTATTTCCTCTCTATTGTATTATTCAAGCGCAAAAATAATTCCAAGAAATTTGGCATTAATGCTGATTCAACAATTCCCATTCTCATTAGAAAATTATAATGCGAATTCAGCTGGAGTCGTGTAACTATATTTAGTTAAAGAAAGCCAACGGGGCGCAAATCAAGATTTCATATTTTTCTTCCGTTTCTTCGTCTGCTTTTCTCACTGCTCGCAGTGTTTTTGCTCAGGTTTCATTTTTTTCCGTAGGAGGTTTTCATATTTGCACTACATAAGTATTTTCACGCTCATTATGCGCTGGCCAGCTCTCAATGGCGCTTAGCGCAATTACCTGGCAGTTAGTAGAGCTGGAGCAGGAGCTGGAGCAGGAGCAGGAGCCGGGGAGCGGTAGCAGGAATTGGATACAGAAAAAAAATAGACGGCTGGTAGGTAAGGTAAGGGCGCTGGTTAGGTTTTTATTTGTGCTACGATTTGAGAAACATTTATTTTACTTTCTTGCTGCTGGAGCAGGTCCTTGCTTGCTTTATTCAGCTGGCCGCAAACAAAACGTTCGTGGCTCAGCGTCATAATGAGTGCAAATTTATTGGGTCATTTGGAAAATACGAGTAAAAATCTACTAGAGCTCTCTCTCTCTCTCGCTCTATCCTGTATATATATATGAAACTGTAGCAAAAATAAAAATAAAGAAAAACTGAAGCAGCAGTTGCTTATTATGCCATCTAGCCAACGGGGTTCTTGCTGGTTTTTTAATTAGTCAATAGCCGAAAAGAAAAGCGCCGATAAGAAACTGCCAAGTAGTTGGCAAAGACGCAGCCAGAAACAGAGACAGCGACAGAGAGAGAGAGAGAGAGAGAGAGAGAGAGAGAGAGAGAGAGAGACAGCTGAAATGAAAATGAGCTGCGGAAGTGAAAAGTGCACGCGTCCAAATGAATCGCCATGGCAATGGCAATGGCCAACAGTCACTTATAAAAGTACCCTCACACACTTACACTCCCGCTCACCCGCTCACACAGCCAAATAAAATGGCTCAAATGGACTTTATGGAAAAGGCGCCAGCTGCCGCCGTTACGTATTCGGCTAGCTCACATTACGTGCTTGTTGAATTATTTATTATTAACGCCGAATGTTAAATCGCAATTAACCATTGCGTCCATTTTGCCTTTGTTATGCCAATCGCTTATTAATTGCCTGGCAACGCATTTCACATAATGCACCAATTTTCACAATTGCCAATGGCCAAAAAGTTAGACCGCCCATTGGGTTAGTATATGACCAACACTAAATACCCTGGAAATAATTGGAGTTATACTAGATTATATGGATTCAGTTGCAGTGAATCAAAAGTACTTACCCGTTAAGTAAGTTGGCTTAAACAAAAGTTAGGGAATTATTAAATACTTTTTAAATCCACCTTTAGTCAGCCATATCCTATATCACCATATTTACTAATTTAGAAATCCCCATCACATCTATAAGACGTTTATTCCTTCAATTTCACATCAATTAAGGCATATTTTTGGCTAGCCTATACAAATAATTAATGAATTTACCAAATTATATATATATTTAGCCCATGGAATGACGATTTCAAACAACTCTAGTTGGCTTAAGTGATTGATAGACGGTTATTATTATTATTATATAAGTAAATTGTATGCCTTCACAAATATTGGAGTTCAATTATACTACAGCTAATTCAGATAATATTTGATTGATGATAGCGCATTGTCTGTGAAAGGGGTATATAGGTTGTATAGCTGCTTGCTGTAAGTACTGAGATTCTAGTAGTCTAATATTCTCGTTTCTTCGGCATCTCTCCGTATTCTATTATGCTAGCCTTCTTGAATTGACTGAAAATATTCTATTGATTTAAGGTTTAAGTATATTTCAAATATTCTAGCATTCTACAATTCCATTGTTCTGTTTTTTATGATATACTCCAGAATTCTATTTATTTTTCTAGTATTTATTAATCTAGTAGCTCAAGAATTTTAGTATTTTACTACACTCTAGTCTATCAGTATTTTATTAATTACACTTACATTGTTCTGTTACTTATGATATACTCAAGAATTCTAATTATTTTTCCAGTATTTATAGCTCAAGAATTTTAGTATTTTACTACACTCTAGTCTATCAGTATTTTAGTAATTTTCAGTTATAGCATTGTATTATTCTAATATTTATGTACTCAAGATATCTAGTATATTCTAGTATTTTTATGTGTATTGTAGTATACTAGTATACTTGAACTGTAGTATTCTAGTATATTCGAGTATAGTCTGATATATACATAATTTTTATCATATAATATTCTTATATTCTTGTATTCTAGTATATTCGAGTATACTCTATACTTTAATATATTTCCTTTATATCACATAGTTTTCTTATATTGTCGTAGTCTATTGTAGTTTCTACTAAAAGAATATATGTATATACATCTATCAGGGTAACTCTTAGTCTTGTTTTTAGTTCTTCTACCATTAATTGTGCAATTATTATTGATTGCATTAGGCAAAGCAAGTGACCGACATGTGCGTGTGCATGTACATCTGTATGTGTGTGTGTGCCTGGTTAGTATTTTGGGTTATTTGTTGGCCAATTGGTCGCCGGCCACAGTCGCCATTTGGCTGCAATTATTTACATTTTGTCATTATTTTGCAACCAAATTATTTGTGGGCATGTTTAATTAGCAAAATTCATGTTTGAATGCTTTAAAACAATTAGCCCCAATCGCTTACGCACACACACACACACACAGTGCCACATACTAGTAAATTAAAGTGTATGCCGAGCCGTTATTGACTTTTGGCCAACTAATGAAGGCTCTGCTCTGTTAGCCAAGAGCTATTTGGTTCAATAAAATATAAATGATGCCAAACTGCATATGTGGGTATGTGTGTATGTACACTGATGTGGGTGAGTGTGGGCATTTGCACGAGTATAAATATGCCACGCCCATGCGTGCAATATTTATTTATAGGGCTTTGACTTTCAGTTAAAAGCGAACGCGACCGCAGCATTTCGACGGAAATTAAAGTTTGCATAAGAATTTATAGTGTCACAGAATGAGAGAGCGAGAGAGAGAGAGAGAGATACAGAGGGGGAGAGAGAGAAAGACAGTGCAAGCTATGATCATTTAATGTCGCTTTCAGACTGCGCATTTCTGGCTTGAACTTACGTATATACATATATATTATTTGCTCGTCAAGGAATTTATATTCAACTGTTTAATTTTGGGTATTTTAAGAACTTTAAAATGTAGAAAAAACTCAAAAATATTTTTAAAGCAACCATCCATAGAGAACAAGCTTAAGCCGAGTGAAATATTTACCCCAGCACAAATGAATTAAGTCTCTTAAGTGGAACCTTGGACTCATCAGCTCGTCCACTCATGATACTCAATTATTATTATATGCAACTGCAATTGATGCAAATAAACGCGGCTCATTAGGCAGCCTGCTGCAAAGAAGTTGCCTCAATTAAGCGGAATGCAAAGTCTTAAACTACACGCAAACAATTTGCCAATTAAGTTTCTTGAAATTGAATGCAATAAAACTTGCCAAGTTTTCGAAATAATGGAAATGAGCTACAATAAATTATGAATAATTGAAAAGTTTGCAGCATAGTAAACAAGTATTTCATGAATTGAAAATCAAATCAAACTAATTGCGAATGATAAGTAGTCTATAATGCTTTATACTATATATACAAAGTTTACTTTCTGTTGCCTTGTACAGGTATTTTTTAGTCGAGTACACCCTCTTTATAAAATTTTAAGCAATATCATGATGATAAGTAGTCTATAATTTATGCTTTAGATACTATTTATACTATAGCATGGTAGAATCTTTAATAAAAGTCTACTTTCTGTTTCCTTGTACAGGTATTTTCTAGTCGAGTACACCCTCTATTTAAATTTATTTAAGCAATATCAACCTTAGAGACTCCTCTGTTGATAACATCGGCTAACTGCCTAGAAAAAAATCGTCTTAAATATAAAGGATAGGCATTTTAAATATTAATATTGATTCAGAAATCCCTTTAAGTTCATTCCATTGCGTAGCATCGAGATAAATTCCAGTTTAATAATGTTTTACATCAGTGCAAAGGCTTCACTGTATTTTACATATTTGTATTTTTGATTGATTGCTCGTTTCCTCTGGCCAATAAAATTTAATAAATCATAAAAGTGCAGTCATTAAAATCAAATAAGATTGTTGCAGGCGTTCCACATCAGCTGCATAATACTCGCTCAGAATTCAATTCAATTCACATTGAGTTCAAAACTCTTGAAGATATAAATTGAATTTGCCAAGTATAATTCCTAAGGAAGAGTATATTAGTTGTATGCAATCTCACTTTAGGGACTCGACTCTTAATAGTAAATCAGACATATTCTTTACTCCAATTTCAAACGAAACCCCATATACTCCACTAGTTACCCAAGCGAGTGTTAACAAAAAAACGAGAAGAATTTCAATTGAATTTAATTACAATTTGAAGCCCTTTGAAAACTCAAAAATGTTTTTTCCAATATCCATACTTCTGTGTTGACACTGAGCCAGGGCCCAGGTGGGCTAGAATTAAATGCTTAAATAAAGCGAACATTTATGCGGACTTGCAGGCTTAACACTTTTAATTTAACTATTTATACATATTACAGCTATAATATACATATATGTACATATATAAATAAATAATAAAATTATTTTTTTAAGTTACCGGAAAATCTGCTCAATAAATGGTAACAAAAAAAAAAAAGAATTAATAAAATGATGCGGAAAATTCATATCTATTTATAATTAATTGTTGAGCAAAAAAGTTAATGAAAAAAATCACAAGCGAAATACATACATATATGTATGTATATAAGCGAAGCAAAAAACAATGCATAAAAACTGAGCTGAAATGATTTTTAAAATCTGTGGGTCTTAATTCATATTAATTGCGCAGGCTGAACGATTGCAATTCATGCATGGATGACAAAAAAAAAAAAAAAACAAAAAAAAAGAAAAAATTGCAAATTCGTAGCGAATGTATGGCACAACAAAAATCAAGACACAAAAGCACCGACAATTATATACCCTAACTGCTGCAATTCATTAAACTTGGTTATAATAAGATCCTATTTTAAAATATTTACAGCATAGTAATTTAAAAGAATCTTGTAATAGTCCTCGCTTGAGTAATACTGAGCTGATTATATAGTACATATAACTGTATAACATATACTACATTAATTCAACCTATCGAAAGTTATAAATATTTTGTATACATCTATTTATTAATAGAAAAAATATATGTATATAATAATATATGTATATATACTTATTTCTTGAAGCCGGCCAAACAAAAACATCGCTTCCATTCAAACAAAATTTTAGCGTAAACCTCACAAAGTCAGATTGTGCATAGACGAACTTCCTATTTTAGCAAGAATTTCGCAAGAATATTGGATTTTTTTCTGAGAACAATTGGGTTCATGCGCATGTGGCTTTTATTGGGTTTTTATTTGTATGTGTGTGTGTAAATACATATAAGGACGTAGGAATAGAAATGAATAAAAATATAAAAATTAAATATATATACATATATATTTATATATATGGTATATAACGTAATATAAAAAATTAAATATGTATATATACATATACATACATATATATTAAATATATTTATATATATGGTATATAACGATAAATATTTAAGCTTTAAATCTAATAGAAATTTAAATCTAAATACAAATAATAACTATTTATTAAATAATTAAATTTACAGATCTAAAAAAGAATTTATAAATGAAATTTTTAATTTATCCAATGCCTAGTGAAAATATTACTCTCAATTATTACGTATGTGAACTCATAATAAATATATACTTTAAAATAAAGTATTAAGCTCAAAGTCAAGTTAAACAAAACCATTATACCCTGATTTTTCATTTTCAATGGGTTCAGGGTATAATCATTCAAAATTTTTAAGTATTTTCATCACATTCTCAAACTGAATCAAAAGACACACATAATAAATCAAAAAAGTTTGTAGGTGTAACAAACCTTACTGGAAATTAAAGGTATACCAATTACTCGAAAGAGTAAAATGCTTAAATTTTTTTCAGCTAATATGCTATCAAGTCAAGAACCCTTCAACAGGTGACTGACTGGCGCACTTACCTATACTTAACTATAGCACGCACATACGCTCGTTGCTGTTGTTGTTGTTGTGGTTGTTGTTCTTGTTCTAGTTTGTTGTTGTTTTTGGTGCTGTTGCTTTTAGCAAAGTTTTCAACTGTTGCAAATTTCTGCTGTCAGCTTTGGTAATATTTATGGAAATGTGCTTACTTTGGCGCCAAGCTACGAAACACTAAAACAGAGCCAAGTACTTGAGCACATAAACACACACACACACGCACGCAACACACGCACATAAATACACGCGCGCACAATTGATTTTGTTAAATCTGGCAAAAATTTCTTAAATTTGCCTTAATTATTTTTAACAAATTTTTTTAGTATATTTGTTGCTTTTTTTATTGCAATTGTTTTCACCAACAATTTATTTTGTCACAAATTCCGGTGGCCGCTGTAGCAGAAGCTTTTGCCGTTAACTGGTGCCGTTAGCTTAGTGCCGAGAGCCGCTGTGAGAGGCAGCGCGAGAGGCAAATTTTTTTTGCGAATCTGCCGAAATCAACGAAAATGGGGCCAAAGCAGCAAGTGGCAATCACGCACAAACGTTTTCGTATTTTAATTTTTGATTAACTAGAATATTTAATCTCTGCACAGATACCAAGAGCTGAACTTTGCTGCACTTCACGTTTTCACACGTTTGTTTTTCTTTTCGATTTGTGCGTAAAATTTTGTTGTTGTTTCTGCTTGCGAAAGTGAACTGCAGTTTGTGCCGTTACAATTGAAAGTGGCGTTGCTGTGTACCGTCTCGTTACGCGTTTGGTTGAAGACTGCGTTGGGTCGCCTCGTTGCTGCGTACGAACGGACCAAATACGGTTCGGCAACCACTCGTTGATTCAACAGTTAACACGAAGCGCAAACACACGAAGCACAGTGTGCCTTATGCCGTCAAAGTGCGGGGTGGGTGAGTTGGCGAGGTTTGTTAACACGAACCGCGAAGTCTGTGAGACTAACCCAATGTAATTGCCATTACGATGCTGCTGCTGCTGCTGCCATTTCGTTTGCTCTTTTCGTTCAGCATTCCGTTAGAAACGAGTGCGTAATGTGAAGAGAGAATGTCCCTTTGGGTGCATGGGAATATTCGTGTGTGGAACTTGTGGAATGTATTGAAAGGGGCATTGGCTAGGCAGCACAAATGAAATATTAATAATATAATTTTTATTATATATTATAATTAAACTTGCAATAGCAATAGAAATTATTTTAAATTAATAATTAAATTATTTTTTTAAATTATATTCAATTTTGCTAGCATATATTGCTGCGAAATATATATGAAATTAATTTGAATTCTGGGCACCTATAATAATAATATTTATATGATTTATCATTTATATAATACAATTCAACAATATTTGAAATGATAAAAATTAAATTGGTCAAAAACAAAATCAAAATCAAAGTAGGGCAGCTCCCCTCTCTGTTTAAAAATTTCCCAGTATGCCCACTGCAGTTGCCGTTACTTTTAACTGAACCCGATTTCGTCTGCGCACATTTCCCAGCTTAAGAGCATGCGCTAGCACGCTAAGACTACCCCTTAGCTTAAGGGCAATTTTCTCTTAGTGCGCGCTTATTGTCAAAGCAGATCATTCAAAACGGCGACGACAGCCTCAACAACTTCAAGGCCATTTGCCTTTCTCCCTCGCTCTTCGTTTCTTCATTACAAAATATTTGAATTTATTTTTATTCACATTTTCTTTTAAGCTTTGCTGTTTTTGTTTGCGGGCCACTTTATTATTATTTTGTTTTGCTGGCAACTTCATGTAGAGAGCCATCTGTAAAATTAAATTTAGCGGCTGCCCAAACACACACACACACACACACACCCATACAGAGAGTGGCCACAGTCCATTGGAATATTCGCAGCTGCCCTCAAACTATTTACTCAGCCTCTTTAGCTTCCCTCCTCAGTCGCCTTACCCCACTCCTTCATTCTCTCTCTCTCTCTCTCTTTCACTCTCATAATGAATATTTATGAAGATTTAAAAAACATTTTCTTCGCCTCTGTTGTTTTATGATTTGCAAGTGTGCCCTTCGCTGCCCACCGCTCCATCCCTCTCGCTCGCTCCGTGGCCTGTCTGTTTTCCATTCCTCTTTCGTCTTCAATTCAATGGTGTGCAAAGTTTCACTGATGGACAATGTCCTCAAGTGAAGCAAAAACATTTTAAGTATGTGTGTTGCTGTATCCCTGTATGTTCGCGAGTGTGTGTGTGTGTGTGTGTGTGTGTGCTGCTGCTGTTGGTGCTGCTGCTTGCTGTTGTTTTCATTTTGCAAATGATTTCATTATGTGCTGCAGACGCCATGCCCGTTTCGTGGACTCACGGTTCGTATACTTGATATTGCTTGTTGCCATCGCCGCCAAACGACAAATTTGCGTCCGTGCGGACAGTTGTTGAACGGTGGGTGGAGCATGGTGTGTGGAGCGTTGTGGGCGTTGATGTGGGGGCGTGGTGTATGCTCCACTGTTGTCTTCGTGTACATTTATTGATAATTTAATTTGACATTTGCGGTTGCTGATTGTCATGATTGTTTTCATGTTAATCTTATTGTTCGACTTGTTTTGTTTTTATTTTATTTTTCCGTTATTTATTCTCTCTCTCCCTGTTTGCCTCCTTCTGCTATGTTTTTTTTTATACACTTGCTGAGAGTACTTTTATTTTGTTGTTCAAGCTGCAAAGCAATTAATGCAAAGATTAATATACCACCGATAAGTATCGATGGTCAGACCTATGACGTCATAAAGAGTTTAGAAATAAATTCTTTTTTACATAAAAATTAAAAAAGAACATATTCAAGAATTCTTATATAGGAATTTTTCATATAACAAGCACTTATTGGACTTATCGATAGTTATCGATAAATATAAACGCTATTTTTTAATCTCTTAACTAAGCTCATAAAACATACAACAAATATATTTTCGATTGAACTCGGATATACTTGACTTTCGATATATATCGATATACATATGTTGATCGATATTCACTTTCAAGCAAATTTAAATGCATTCAATTAAAATAAATGTTAGTTTTTTTTAACTATTAATAATATCCAGCTCGTATGCCATATAAATACAACAATCGTTATCGATTACTAACAGGTTGGCATATATTGAATAATGAGAAAGTATCATCTAGTAGGACATATATTTTATAATATTTCATAGTCCTCAAGGCAAACTGAGCCTCTAAATGTTTAGCAATCGAATTCGATATCCACAAATATTTTATTTTGCATAGTATATTAAAAGTTCGTCACTTCAAAGAGTTTTTTTTTCTATTGTTTTGTATTTGAAATAGGCAACGGTTATTTGCATTTACTTTTTATGTGCTTGTTGTTATTATTTGTTGTATTTATTTAT
This sequence comes from Drosophila navojoa, assembly GCF_054131105.1. NCBI lineage: Eukaryota > Metazoa > Arthropoda > Insecta > Diptera > Drosophilidae > Drosophila > Drosophila navojoa. The sequence goes on from NC_142890.1 coordinate 1,964,015, forward strand.
TCCTTTTTGCTTTTCTTTTATTTGGTAAAGGACGAACGCTTAACAACATCATCCATGGGGCGTGCTTCGGATATTTGCATGTTTTATGTGGACATGTTGTTGTTGTTGTTGTTCTTGTTGTTGCCACTCTAGTTGTTGTTGTTATTATGTGGCCTCCTTTTAAAGGCTCAACGTTGAGTCGCTCTTTAACTTTTGCAGCCATTTGTGAACATTTCTTGTTCTTTGCTTTGCCACTCAGTTGCCCTCTGCAAAATGGGTCAAAAGGCTATATTGGTTTTGTTGGAGTTTATGTAACAGTCTGTCGAAAACGATGCTCTTGGCGTATAGTATATATAGTCTTGATCAGTTTTAGACCATCTGGCAGATCTGCTTCTTTCTCTTTCAGTAACTCTCCCTCTCTTTATTGTCTGCCCATCGTTTCGTTCGTTCTCCGGTTCCTCTATCTGACTCTCCTTCTGTCTTTCCTCTCTCTGAGTCTATCCCGTTCCTTCGGTTGTCCATCTGTCTATCACCTCTAGTGTCTGTCAGTTCCAGCATCTACCCCTCCGTGAGTCCATCCATTTGTCCATTTGTCCCATTACCGCTATATACCTCCGTCGCCTAAAGTATCTGTCTGTCAGTCTGTCTGTCTCTATTGCCCAGTTCCTCCAGCTGTTCGTCTTATGTATCCGTCCGTATGTCTGCCTTTTCCGCCTATTGGTCACTCTGTCCGTCTACCCGTTCGTCTATCACTCCAGCTGACTCTATGTCCCTTCGCTTGTCCCTCAGTTGTATACGTCCGCCTACCTATCTCCATACATCCATCTCTCCAGCTGCCTATTTGTCTCTCAATCTAAGCATCTACTGCTTCCGTCCGTCTATCTCTCTGTCCATCTATTTAACTTACAGGGTATCTCCAGGGTCAGCACTCCTAGTTCATTCTAATCTCACGTGCTCTATAATGCGCTTCTATTGTTTCGCAGGAGAAAAAAAAAAGCACAAACTGAAAAAAAAATTTGCATGTGAAAACAATGAAAATGGTCAACATAGGCAGCAGGCAGCTGGCAAAGCCGTTATGCCCCCATTTTGAATACCAGCCACGTTAAATGTAATGTTCGTAATGGCTATGCTAAGGTATTTTAATTAAACTATTTCCTGGCTGGACGACAGCATGCCATAACCAGGACCACCCACCATTCCCCGGCACCCCCCTCCCACAGCCCCATTGCTAAGCAGCTTCAAAATTTGCACAAAATATTGAAATATTTATGCCACAAATACAAACAGAGGAGACGTATATACATATAACTATGTATATGTATATGTAAGTGTGTATATATGTTTATATAGTATGTATATAGACAGACTGCAGATCCGCCTTTGCTTCGCTTCGTAATGCAATTTTAATTTCTTCTAGCACAGCAGGCGACAACTGAAGCCGCCTTTCGCCATCTTCTTCTTCTTCTACTTCTTCTGCGCCTTCTGCTTCTTCTTTTTATGCTTGTTGCCTGCCTCGCTTCGTTTCCGCTAGCTGCGCCATCATTTCCGCTGCTCATTTTTTTTTTTTGACTGGCTATGCGTGGGTGTAAGTGTGTATGTATGTGTGTGTTAGTGTGTGTGTGTGTATATGTATATCGCTTTGTTTGCCCCCATTTGATTGTCATGTCGCGCATTTCGATTGTCAGCGCCGCCTTTGAAGTTGATCAGTTCCAATCAGCTCCTGGCGGAAATTCCAACCAGATGCACCTTGAATCGAGCAGCAGAAGCAGCGCCAACAGCAGCAGCAGCAGCAGCAGCAGCAGCAGCAGCAGCAGCAGCTGTAGCAGTTGTAGCACTTTGAATTTGTTGTTCTTATACCCTAGATCCATTAAAAGCTGCCTGACAACTGCGGGCATTATGAACTTGTGTGAGAGTTTAGCCAGGCTAAACAGGATATACATATATAAATAATGTTGGTAGAAAAGAGTCGTAATAGTCGTGTCTGTCATGTATTCCTTGATTCGGAATTCCCCTAATTTATTCACTTATCTCGATCATCTATCATTTATCGATTAATCGGATTTTTTGGATCGATAGCGTTAAGGAATTCCTTGGTTCTCCCTAACAAATTCAACTGTACCTATCTCGAGTTTTTATAAATGTCAAATAAATAAGCTAGGATGAAATTCAATTATTTTTTAATTTTGTTAAGCCAACAAATGAACAATAATTATCGATTTGCCTAAAACCATATCGATACCTTATAGATTTGTATATATATTTAGCAAATCACCTTTACTCTTTAATTATAAGTCTATCAATATCAAGATCTAAAACTATCTATAATATCTATAGCTATGGAAAAATATCAATTTATAATTTTAATTAATAAAATTAAGACAGTTTTTGCAATTATATTATGTATCGAAAATATGCTCATTGGCATTGAATTCACTCTTTTATATCTTATGTCAGTTTCATTATTCATTGTGAAAATCTAACTGAGAACAGATTAAATTTAAATAAGATTTTCAATAGAAATTTGACTTTTCTGAGAACAGATTAAATTTAAATAAGATTTTCAGAAGAAATTGACTTTATTGGGAACAGATTAAAATTAAATAAGATCATCAGAAGTATTTTGACTTTTCTTTTTAATTTTTTCCATAATATATACCATATTAGAACTTATCAACAAATATAGTTAATTATCGACAAAGTAAGTCTAACTGAAAATACATTTCCCAAAGTCAATATAACTCAGCACAAAGTAGAGGGATATAAGAATTCAATGAATAGCTCTAGACCATAGAGAAATGCCTACGAAAATATCAAGTTAAAAAATCAAAATATTCTCTACATTTCAAACCAGCTGCTCGAAAACTGAATAAAGCCGAAGTCAGATCTATTTAGCTACATGCAGGGTATCTGCTCGTCAATCATTCAGCTGGAACTCAAGTATTTGCTTTGCCGCAAGCAACATAAATTGTGGTTAGGTAGGTGAAACAACGCCTCAAGTTTAGCAACTGGCGCAAAAACTATGCAGCAATATCAGCAAGGACCTCAAGAGTAGCGAAACGAAAACCGAAACCAAAACCCGAACCCGAACCCGAGCCCGAACCCAAACCCAAACCCGAAGCCGAATCCCAAAAACCGAATTGAGCACCGCCCACATATGAAGTTGGCAAATGCAGCCATAAGGAAATTTCATTATTACCGCGCTTACACGCTAATGAAGCATGTAAAATGTCAATGTAGTTGTGTGTAGCACTTCAGTATCTCTCTCTGTGAGTGAGTGTGTGTGTGTAGATGCCTATGTGTGTGTGTGTGTGCAAGTATTGAGTCGAGTTGGGCTGCTAGTTTTATTGCAAATGTGTGTAATGAATGTAAATTAGTAAAAACTTTCCATGTAGCGCATTTTCGCATGTGGCAAGGAAACTAACCTGCGGCAGCCAAGGATAATGCGACCCACTCATCCTCACTGCATCACTCTCTTCCTCTATCTGTGTGAATTAGAATACCAGGTAAATATATATAGAGAGAGTGAGCGAGAGAGAGCGAGTTAGGTCTTATGCTGCGCCATAATTATGTGTGAGCTATGTAAAATAAACTTTTTAAAAGAACTTAAACCAATCGCACTCTCTCTCTCCTTCTCTCACTCTATGTATCTCTCCTTCCTTCTCTGTTTTGAGCAATGACCAGCTAAGCCAATTCTTATGCAAATGAGTCAAGCATAATAATATTATGCAAGTTTTTAAGCACTACACCAAATTGCGCTTTTGCTAACTAATAACATTTAATGGTCAACACAATTCGCCACTTTAACCAAGTTTCAACTGGGGAACCAACTGACAGCCCGCCATAGAACAAAAAATACAAAAATAAAAAATAATAATAATAATAATAACGCGTTGATTATCTAAAAGAAAACTTCATTTAAATGCGATCCCAAACAGTTACCTTAATACCCTAATCTCTTATTAAAGCTGAACGTATTTTGATATACATATTTTCTATATGTTATATTTCGATATAGTTTTAGTTATTCCATACAAGATCAGGATTGGAATTACGTAACTCGAGATTTATTTGTATAAACTTATAAAATATGTATATATGAAGGATATAGTCTTTGGTCTAGTATATCTGTTCAGAATAATCTGAATAAATTTACTTAACAAATATGCACTCAGTTAATAATAAATCTAACTAAAAAACATTTCAATGTGCTGTAAAAAAAAATTAATAATGGTTTTTAAATATACCAAATACAATAAATTATTTATTATTAAATCATAATCAATTAATATTAATATTTTAACATAAATAAAAATAATTATTTAAAAAAAAAAAATAATATTAATTTATGTTGTTTTATTGTAAATATATATTTCTATTATTCATTAAGAAAAAAATTTTATAAAATACTATATACTATATTATTTTAAGAATAAATCTAACTAAAGAATATTTCAATGTGTTGTAAAAAAATAACTTTTTGTATACAATATATAATGAATTATTAATTATATAATCATAATTAATTATTATTATTTATTTATTTACAAAAAAAATTTTTTTTCTTAATTTTAGTATATTAAAATGTTAAAAATAATTTTAACATATTAAAATTACGAAAAAGTTTTTTTTTTTTTTGTAAATAAATAAATAATAATTAATTATGATTATATAAAAAATAAGTCATTGTATATTGTATACAAAAAAAAAAACAACTTTTTCTTAATTTTAGTATGTTAAAATGTTAAAATAATTTTAACATATTAAAATTACGAAACAGTTTTTTTTTTGTAAATATATATTTGTTTTATTCATTACAAAATATTAAATGAAATACTATATATCTAATATTACAATCATATGTACACTTTATATATTTTTAAGAAAATACAACTAATAATAATAACTAATTTCAATCAATAATAAAATCAATAAAGCATCAATGAAAAATAAATGAAATAAAAAATAAATAACAAAAAAATATATATATATTTTTTATTATTCATTTAATAACTAATTCATTAAGCTGGAATCATTAATAATTTACATATGCATGCATATACATACATATACATATGTATATAGAACTCAAACAACTTGACTTATTCACTTATTCGATTGCTTCTGAGATAGAGAAATAAATAACTTTAACTGATTAAGTAGAGGGAAAATGCACCCTATAGCATAATTATGTGAGCAAAGCTTAGAAGGACAATAACTTAATTAGAAAGAGATGGAGTAGGCGAAAAGTACCTATAGCGCTCTCGCTCTATCACTCTCTGTCTCTGTCTCTGTCGCTCTGCTGGCCTTTAAGACAACAGCTGCAAATTGTAAGATACGCTTAGTCTACGAGCCTCGAATATGCAAAACCCAAATGGAACAAAGCCCCAGATGGACAGCCAGACAGGGCGACAGAGATGATGATGCGAATGGTGCTGCTGCTGCTGCTGCTGCTGCTGCTGCTGCTGCTGCTGCTGCTGCTGCTGGACCACATCAGATGAGGGGGCGGCTGGCATGCCAAGTGTGGCCCCTGCTCAGCATTAAAATAAGCAAAGTAAACTAAACAAAATTCGTTTATCAACGCCAGCGCAAGCAAAGTTCAGCCAAGGTGCAAAATAATTTGTTGCAATCAGCTTAACTGAAAGCTGGGCCAACTGCTGCAGGTAGCAGCCAGCACTGCCACTGGGCGTGGCACACACACACACACACACACAGAGAGAGTGTCAGAGTGAGCGAGAGAGCGTGAGGCTGGCAGCAGCCGGGGCAAGTTTTCAATTTAGGTTGAATTATTATGACCTTAATTAACACGTCGTTTCATCATCAAATGCTGCACTACGTCTTCAGCTTTTGTTGCACATTTTTGGCATAGCCGCGCCCCCAGACGCCGCCGCCGCCGCCGCCCACCTTGCCTGATTCGATTTTCTGCAGACATGCACTTTCCCAGCATCCCAGCACTAATCCCCAAATAACTGTTGCTTCAGGGTTCGATGCTCTATCTCCGGTTATTCAC